>NC_056527.1:60637665-60645804 GCF_019175285.1 Sceloporus undulatus | reverse complement strand
TTTTTATACTGCCTCACAGGATCTCCTCAGACATTGTGCCTACTGGCCAAAATCCCTGGGGGATTCTGGGAGCTATAGTTCAAGTCTTCCACATTCTGATTAGAGTCATGTCATGACAAGCAATAAAACAGAGAGTCATGAAGGCCTACACTTAAGAATCATAAAAATTGCTTTAAATGGCATTGGTCTCTTCTATTTATACCACAGAGACATTTACTCCACCCTAGGGCTTACAGTTGATCTTACAAACTATTGCCATTCACAGGCTGCTATGTGTAAATGTTTACAGTGCCAGCCAATACTGTCAAGCTGAGAGAAAAGGATAAGTATCACTCTCTCCCAGACATTTTGTGCATCCACCACCGCTTTGAAGAGGAAGGCCCAAGCACCATTTGACAGTCCAGTTCAGACAGTCTTGAACCTCTAAAATTCCTGAACAAGGAGTGCTGCTTTTCAGAAAATTGCAGGAAGACTCCCTGCAAACATGAATGTATGTACATTGCTTAAGAAAATCTTGAACTTCAAGCTTATGGCAACATCACCAGGGATCATAGAGTGCTTCTGCTGCAGGGGTCATGAATATGTGACTTTTCCAATGCTACTGGACTTTGAGTCCCATTCTTCCTAGTTAGGATAGTCTGTGGTAAAAGATAATGGGAATTGGACTGAGCATCATCAGGATGGCAACAATGCTCCTAGTTCTGTCTTACAGTGTCCTTAGTGCATCTAGACTGTAGAAATGTCACAGTTTGACACCACTTTAAATGCTGCAACTCCATTCTGTATAATCCTGGAATCTGTAGTATTACAAGGTACAGTAATTAGCTTTCTGTGCCAAAAAGTGTTGGTGCCTTACAAAACTGCAAATCCCAGGATTCTATAGGATGGAGCCACAGCAGTTAAAGTAGTGTCAAATTGCATTATTTCTATAGTTTAGATGCACCCTTAGTCCTCTTCCTGTTCTAGTTTAGTTTAGCCATGCACCCTTACAGACCTTTCCTATCTCTAATGTGGTTCCTATAATAAAGATAAAAGTTCTGGCTGTTTGCAAGGAACAGTGGCACATAAATGAAGACAGGCATGCAGAGTTGAAGATCAGCTCATTGTTTCACATCCAGGACCATTGATGAGTAGACATACACATATGGTAGAAATGAAAATACTGTTAAATCAGTATTAAAATCTCTACAAAAGATGTACCAGAAAATTAGAGCATCTTTCTTTGCTAGAAAATGCAAGGTCTGAAAAGTAAAGAGCAAATTTCCCCTCTGCAACAGATTCAGCTTTAAAGGCCAAAAGAAAGTTTCAGCATCACAACAGGAACCCCCTTTGAGATGTTAAATGTTTAGATGTTTAGCCTGTGAAAAAAGAGGTCAAAGACAAGCTGATTGTGTCAAGAATAATGTCTCAAGTCTTATAGAGGAAGGAGAGCCAACATAGTATAGAGGTTTGAGTGCTGGACTATGACTCCTGAGACCAGAGTTCTATTCCGTCCATAAACCCACTGATGACTTGGGCAGTCACATCCTCTACGCTCAAGGGATGGCAATGACAAACCTCCTCGAACAAATCTTGCGCACAAAAAACCCCATGATATTCTTCCTAGGATCTCCATAATCAGAAACAACTTCAAGGCACACAACTAACAAAAACTTAGAGGAAACACGGGGAGAGAATGATTAGACAGGCTAAACAGGCTTCCTGAAGGAGACACAGTCAGATAAAGATTATAACTTCTCTCCTGAGACCTTGGAATTGAAAAAAGAGGCTTTAAAGGTTGACACAATTTAAATGGAAATATTAAATTAGTTTAGTTTATTCCTGTAGCCCTCTTGCCAATGCTCCTTTAGCACAGTAGCTAACCACTCTCTATCATTTGTCGTGAACAGAAAGTGGTAGCAAACAAAGGAAGGAGAAAACCCCCTTCCCTCTCTTCACTTAATACTCCTCAATGCCTTCCCTGTAGCCCTAACATTTGTTTCAAATAAATACAGTTCAAATAAAAATAAATAGCCAATTCATGGCAATCCACATTTCTGTTCAGTTAGGCTTTGTCAACACCCCCAAAGCATTGGTATACATTAACAACCCATACCACCAACGTCCCACTTTGCCAGGGACAGTTAATCCTCGTCATCTCACTTTTCCCAGCTGTTTCTAAAATGGCCCAGTTTCTCTCTCCTTCTGCCATTTCCCCTTTTTGCCCTTAGCTTACTTCCATTGCGTGCAAACTGAAGCTGCATCTGCACTACAGAAACAATGCAATTTTGACACCATTTTAACTACCATGGATTAATGTGATGGAATCCTGGATTTGTAGTTTGTGTTGTGGTGCCAGAACACTTGATAGAGAAGTGAAATATTTCCAACAAAACTATAAAACCCAGACTCCATAGTATTGAGCCATGGCAGTTAATTGGTGTCAAACGGCATTATTTCTGCAGTTTCTGAGTTAAAGTGCAATGGTAGTTTTATACTCAGTTAATTCAGCAGGGTGGAGAGCAGAGAAAGGAATTGAATCTTGCCCTTTGCAATAGGCTCATGTAAAGCAGACTATTACATCCTTGTGTGTTCTTCCTCATTAGTAACTTTTGTCATTTGACACACTCTGCTGATTCTGGCCACACACTGCTTGTTTCCTCTGTGAAATGTTGGAGGGTATGGTGAAAAAGCCTGTGGTGCCATGAAATATTTCATCAGTTCTTTACTCTGAATGCTGTTCAGTGTTGTTCCACACCCTTCAGGTGGTTAAGTTATTTGTCTTTATAATGCTCCATTTCAGTCCTTCAGGCCTTTTGCTTATATTAAGGGTGAGTCGTATCGTCTGGGTTCTTTTGAGCATAACCAGGCATTAATGTAATGAAGTATAACAAAGTATCTCCCACTGCCACTGAGATGAAAACCTCCAGCAGTGGTTTCACAATTTTATTCTCTTGGGCAGTAAATTGCTGGGTTAAGTTAAATCTTTTTCCTCTCCACCCCCTCCCAGCAATTCCCAGACTTGCTTTCTAGCTCCAGCTGCTAATTTATATTTATATATATTTAATGATTTTGGCTCATATAGGATTATACAACCTTTATAGCTTTATCGCTATAGCTATGCCCACATATGCTAAGGTTTCCTTTATATTTTTACATGAGCATCGCCAATTATTTCTACAACCTCTTTCTTCACAAGTGTTAAGGCTTTTCTGAGCCCTATGTCATAGAATTTTGTTCTCATAAAAATTAAAGTTCATGGTCTGCTCCGAACATAAGTGTATAATATCATGGTAATAGGGATTTGTTATTAAACGTTGGGTGAATTCTAATATAGTTAGTCTGTCATATAAAAAAAAAGCAAATCACCTTTCATTTGCCTCCAAAAAAAACCATCTGTTGTCCAACGTACTCCAGCTTGTTGTCTGCTATTATCATAAGGAAACATACTCTATCCATTTAGATTGTTGTTGTGTTTTTCACCTCTAATTTATTCATTCTTCAAAATCTGTTGTCAATGTGTCCTCGTGAAGATATGGTTCATGTCTGTGCATGTCTGAAGTCAATGACTACCCATTGCACAACAAATATAATATTTTACTGTACTGCTATAAAAATGATTCTAATTATTCTGATTATTCTAAATGAGAGCCAACATGATGTAGTGTTTGACTGTTGGATGAGGGATCAGGAGACCAGGGTCTGGATCCCACTCAATTAATGACACACTCACTGTCTTGGCTGGAGATCCTGCCTTGAGCAGGGAAATTGATCATGATTGTCCTTCTGTCTCCCTGATTTGTGACTCTGATCAATAATGATGAATATATCGGTCTTATCCTCTGAGCAGGGAACAGGTCTGCTCCTCTTCTATGTGTGATAGCCCTTGAAGTGGTAAAAGTGAACAGAAAAAGAATACAATACAATAAATGTTTGAAATCCCATGGCTTTATGTTTTGAAATCCCATGGCTTTTCTCAACCCAACTAATCTCCAATCAGAGCAAGAACTGGCTTTTTCTATTCAGAGTTCTGATGCTCAGTTTGCTTTCCCAACTAGGCAATGATTTCCCACAACTGCTTTCTCCCAAGTTATCAAACATTCTTTCTTTGTTGTTTTGAAAGCCTTCGCATTTGTGCACTGAGATGACCTCAGAGTCCCATCAGCATGGAAACCATAATACTGCGAAAAAAGAAAAGAGGGCTCCTCTTGTCCACCAAAAAGGCATGGGCACCACTGGATGAAATCTTTTCCACTCCAGAAGTAGAAGTAGGGAATTCTCCTTCACATCTGGGTAAGAAATTGCAAAGATGTTTAAAATTCTCAATGCCTGAAGGCCTTTTTTTGCCCCCTGGCTACCCTCCTCTCTCTCTTTCTCTGTGTGTGTGTGTGTGCTGTGTGTATCTCCTCTCAGCTCCCATGGGTGATGAATGAAATTGATAAAGAAATAATATTTTGTCCTGTCTTAGTTTAGTGGACCACAGGAAGAAAATCTTTGCAACTGGATGGACTCTGGTTTCTAGTAAGTAGAAGGGATCCTGAACAATATACACGTTACAACAAAGTGCCTTTTGAGAACAGACTAGCATTCTGCAGCAGCCTCAGGTGGAGGAATATGTTCATTATTGTGATTTGTCCATTGTAACGTGACCCTAGAAAGAATTTTTAACACCCTTGCTGACAACGAAGTGGAGCTCAACTGTTGATTGGTCCTATTCCTTTTGAGTGATCCAGACGACTGGTGTAAACACAGAGTGGCTCTTTTTTGCCATGGCTGCAAAAAAAGATTAGAAAAGAGAGAGTTAAATAAAATTGCATAAATTGCAGTGAGCACCAAGGTTAATTAGATTTTATGATTATATCATATTTGTATACTAATATTCCAGAGAGATGTCTTTTTCCATTTGCCCTTTTTAACAGTTAACTATTTTAACGCACATAAATGTTGGGACATTTTTTGTCCTTTGTATTCTGTGCCTTTTGTTTAATGTTAAATGTTTTATGCTTTTGATAACTCATTTTGTCATGGCCTTTGGCTAGTACAATAAATGTTAACTTGAACTAAAACAAAACTACAAACCTTGTAGTTATATAGTCTTATGTTTGTGCATACATTGTTCCAGTATTCGAGCTAATTGTGTCTCCAGTACTGGGATCCTAAGCAGCTTTGTTGGAAGATGTCCAGTGGAAATGAAAAGTGGTGAATCTATCAATTATAAATTCCTAATGGTGTTTAGATGTCAGCCATGAAGCAAAGTTGTTCTTGATCTGTTTGAATAATACATTTTTAGAGAGTCTGGCAAGGCTGTCTATATCAGCACAAGACTGCATTTCCCCAATTTGGAGAAAAAGAGCATTTTCACTAAATCTCTTTTACATAAACTACTCTCTGTGTGTAGCACAATGCCTTTCTTTGGGAGGCTAAGCACCATGCACAGTGAACTGATGGATCATGAAGCACAACAATGCTCCTCCCTTGACTTCATCAAGTTGAAAGCAACAGTTATCACATTTTCCAATCCTCTGTATTTTATAGAAACGAATAAAAATTACTCACAAAAGGTGCATAACTTTTCTCCATGGGCCATGTACAACCAACCAACAATCCCCCAAAGCCTAATGGCTAGCAGCGCCTTGCCTGTACAAGAAGAAATTTACCGATTTACATGATTTACATGGCTAGTTCCAGAATTGTATAGCTGCTCAGCATCCACATCAGTTTCGCAAAGTCTATGAAAATATTTCCTCTCACTCTTCTTTCTAAAATGAACATGCAGTTGTACATTTGGTGTTGCTGAAGGCATTTTAAATCCCATTTTCATATGCAACATTACCCATTTTCTTTGAGGACCAGCAGCTATAGTGGTTGAGCATTGGACTATAACTCTGGAGCTTAGGGTTCGATCTCCCTGGCCCATTCAGCCATGAAACCTACAGGTGACCTTGGCCAAGTCACACGCCTCAACTCTAGAGTAAGCAAAAGTATACCCCCCCCCCCCCGAATAAATCTTGCCAAGAAAACCCCATGATAAGTTTCATCTTAGGCTCAACATGTCAGAAACAACTTGAATGTATGCAACATCAACCCAAGTTAATATCCAACCCAGCCCTTTATCCAGATTACAGTACTGGAGGGAGCCATGAATAGTACTAAAGACCATCAGGGTGACAGTATTTAGCAGTCCATGGAGATTATCACATGCAAAATCGTGCCAGGATAGATACGGGTTGTAACTGTCTGGACGGATCTATCGCCTTCTCAGGCAGCCGTTTTCATGACAGGAAACGCATTATAAATGCTGCCCAAGAAGCGCAGGTTGGATACAGGCTGCCTACTGCCTGGGCATAGGGCAATGTGATAAGATCCACTGGTAATGGTTATAAACCGCATCTATCCCAGTGTAGATTTCACTTGCGATAATCTCCTGTGTTGACCATTAGTTGGAACTGAAAGTACATTCTTGAGAAGAAAATCATATGAGTATGTATTTGAGATTGTGAGTCCAAAACAGCAAATCGATATTCACTTAATTCGTCTGTTTTTGTCATAACATTTCATAAGGAAAATGTGTGATGTGACATTACTATTGGCTTTGAAGGCAGTCCACTGCATACTATCAGCATCTGCTGCTGAGCACCCCTGATTTGGGAAAGGCAGAGGAACTGTCATCTCAGCAGAATATTAGGAGGAAAGGTTTAAAATATTTGATTAATCATTAGTGAACTCCAAAATCTATTTCATGGATTGAATGGAGATGGATCCCATGGATCCATGGGAGTTGGGGGGGCACATTGAGTTACATTAATGTTAAAACCTGGGGATTGACAAAGAAAATTGTGTTCTTCTATGTCTTTGACTTGTTTTTAACTTAGGGCGACCCTAAGGCAACCCTATCACAGAGTTTTCTTGGCAAGATTTGTTCAGTGGGGAGGGAGGTTGCTTTTGCCTTTCTCCATGGCTGAGAAAGTGTGACATCTAATGATTTGGTGACACTGTTGCCCATGACTGGCACATTTTGTTGCTTTCTCTTTCCAAAGTGCTCTTTGGGGGGAAAATACGCTATCATCTCCAACCTGGAATTTTCCAACTGTGCACAAATTCCACAGATTAACTGTGAGCTGGGAATGTTATTTGTAGTCCAACACATGTAGCAAGGACCAGGGTGGGGAAGGCTCTCTTAAAGCATGAAATCTAATAACCTGTGTAATTGTGTTTGACATCCCTTTTCTGCATCTCTTCTCGTCTTTCAACACATACCCACATTCCTGGCAACAGGCATGCTTTTCACAGTTCCATAGATGGTTTAAGAAAGCATAGTATTAAATCTGAAGGGGAAAAAAACAACCTGTCAAAATGCCTACAAATACCTTTTAAAATGATCTTTAAGAACGATACCAAGTAATGTCTTTATTATTTATTTATAGTATTTATATCCCTGCCTTTGACGACAAAGGTTCCCAGAGCTGCTTGCAGTTAGTTAGCTAGACAATTCCCTGCCTGAAGGCTTACAATCTAAGTAAGACGTGGCACACAAGAAGAAGAAGAAAAGGAATGGTGGGGGTAAGAATTACATCATGTAACCCCTCACAGGCCACAGCAATGGCATCTGGAACATGGAGAAAAGGGCTCCTACCAGATACTGAGGCCCATGCATGATGGAGGGGGTGCCTGTTTACTTTTCTCCTCCCTCAGAGGCATTTCATTGCTTTTGAAATGAAATGAAATGTTGTTGTTGTGTGCCTTCAAGTCATGTGCCTTCAAGCCAAATTCTCACCCAAGATTTTCAGGTCTCTTTCAGCAATGATTCTTGAGCATTCTTGAACCTTCTATTCTTGATAGAATATTTGGGTACTATGTTGTTGTTGTTGTGTGCCTTCTGACTTATGGAGGCCCTACCATGGCATTTTCTTGGCAGGTTTCTTGGGGGGGGGTGTGTGGGGGTTTATGCCATTGCTATCCCAGAATCTGGCGAGTGTGACTTGCCCCGCGCAAGGTCACCCAGTATGGGTTTACACAGCTGAGCCACAGCGATTCAAACTCGGGTTTTCCAGAGTCATAGTCAAATGCCAAACAAGACACCATGCTGGCTTCTCATACTACAAGTTCGCCTCTGCTGTAACCCTCTTTTGTTTGGCCCTCATTCTTGGCTGCTACGTTAAC
>NC_056527.1:60635886-60637640 GCF_019175285.1 Sceloporus undulatus | reverse complement strand
CAGAGAAACACTGCATCAAAACTGGGGATAGCCTACCTCCAGCTTGGCTAGTCAGCACTGACGACTGCAACTAAAAGATTATTAAAATTGTTCTGACATATAAGAATTATTCATACGCAAAAAAAACACCACTTTTCAAAGTGCCTCATGATTACGTCCTAATACTGATCTTGGAAAACTTCACATACATGCCCAGTAAGAGTACTTGATGGAAAGAGGAATAGTTGGAATAGTCAACTGAATTAATTAACCATCAGGTTTTGAAAGCATAACTTTGGTCAGGTACAGCTTGAAAAGCACAGATAACTGTGTCTTTTATACAAGTACATACGGTTTATAAACACGGTTACACCTTCATATTCCTTTGAGTATCCAAAGACCCTTTGGATTTTAGTCTGTTTGGCTCATAGATTCAGACCTGCTGAGTGAAGTAACTAGAATCCATAGACATGCTTGGTTTTTTTAGCAGTAAAACCAGAAATCTGATCATTTGTATCATGATGCATTTGATAAAAAAAAATCTTCCCATAACAAAACATACCTTTTGAAACAATCATCAGTATGATACTGACACTGGAAAACAATCTTAAACCAAGACAGGATCCTTAACTCAGCGTTACACAACATTTGTTTTTCCTATATTAGAAAACAAGATCTGAACTCTTATTCAAAAATCATTTATGATCATTTGAGGATGAGTGGGAGAGTCATTTATTGTATTTTAAATTGTTTTTCATCCATCTATTCTTTAATAGAATAGCTGTTTAATTGATTTTTTTAAAAATTGTAAAATAAGATTTTAGAGAATTAAAACAGAAATAGGTTTATTTTGTTAATTGTTAGAAATTACTAAGGGAAGTGCAGCTAGGGCAAATTGTAATGGCTGGCTGTTTGCCTTTGGATTTGAGCATGCACATCTCATACGTTGACTTGTTTGCCTAAATCAATATTATATATACAGTATATATATATATATATATACACACACACACACACACAATCTGCAAACTGCCTTTCAACTTCCTAGCTTTGCTTTGGTGGTAATCAAATTTCAAATTTTATTTCAGCCAACAGGCCATTAACAACAGAATATTTATAAAACATATAAAACATTTAAAATATTAAAATGCGTGAACTTGTTAACATAAAACCATGAAATAAATGTTCATGACATGCTCATAAAGTAGAGATTTATATATATACAAAAAACAGTCTCAGATATATTAGGTGATACTGAACCTTGATCACAGAACCTAGGTGAATATTTATTTGGATGTACCAAATGCAGAATGCAAAAGACCAAGCAGTTCATTTAATTTAATTCATGATCTCACGTGTTTTAACAGCAGAGAAAAGAAATTTAGCCACTGTTTCCATTTTGCTTTTCTTAGCATCATTCAGCAGATATTCCATGTACCAACTATTTGGTCTACCCGGGAACTTGAGCAAGAGGGGAGAAATTAATCTTGACCTCTCATCTTTATAGAAAGTACAAAAGAGTAAAACATGTTCTAAAGACTCAACAGATCCATCTCCACAGGGGCAAACCCATTCATGAAATGACCCTCTAGCTGCACTGAGGGAATTACATTAAATCTGGCTTTAGAGAACACAGCTCGGTACTTTGGAATAGTCAAATTTTGTAAATAAGATGCTTCCCTCTCTGAATTAAACTGTAGCCCTAAACTAATGGGAGAGCAGGTGGTACGGGCAGAGGATAAGGAATATTGGATATCGATGTCTTTTATGCGACG
>NC_056527.1:60631263-60635861 GCF_019175285.1 Sceloporus undulatus | reverse complement strand
TGATCCTATTTCCACAGATGCATGTGGTGGAGGAGAAAGCCCTGTCACAGACTTATATAGCCATCTATGGCCTGTTACAGACTGCCAAAATAAAGCTGCTTTGGGTCTCTTTGGAGGTATGCTCTTTAAATATGATGCATGGGTCCTAAGAGTCCGGAGGTCGCGCCAAAGCCACACTCCATTCCTAAGCACTGGAGTTGCAGCTTTGGTGCAGCTTCTGGATTCTTAGGATGCATACATCATTTAAACAGCATACCTCCAAAGAGACCCAAAGCAGCTTTATTTTGGCAGTCTGTAACAGGCCTGTTGTGGCAGAATGTCCACAGGAATGCAAAACGTTTGGGTGTGAAGATGACAGTGATGTGTTCAATTTTAATGATGGTCGCTGGGGGATAAGGCTTGCCTAAACCCAAGGAGAGTACATAACCATATGAATGGGTATTGAGATGTAATCTGGGGGCCAAAAAGATGATGTGATAAACTGGCCAAGAGTGACCAATGAGGCTGAGTTGTTAGCTAGTGTTACAATATCTGTAGTGTGCCAGGAAACTATTGTCTCTGTTCAACCACTGATGGGTTTCAGTTAGTTGATATGCCATATACTCATCTATACATCAAAAAATTAAGCCCAAAAATTGACTCCAAAAATTCAGGTAAATGTAGGTAATACTTCTCCGTGGGGCCTTGGGAAAGCTGTGGAGAAGGGAGGGAGCAGAGGAGAGAGGAGATAAATTGGAGGTCTCTTTCTCTACCCTTTTTGCAAGCCATCAGCCTTGGGGAAAGGAGAGAAATCAGAAGTCTGTGTCTCCCATTTTGTGAGCTATCAGCCTTGGAGAAAGGAGGAAATCAGAGGTCTGTGTCCCTTTTTTTGCAAGCCATCAGCTTTGGAAAGGTTGTGGGGAAGGGGGGGGTTGGAGGTTTGTGTCCACATTTTAATATCAGATCCATGATTTTGCCCCCAAAACTTGCCCTCGACTTATACATGAGATCGAACTTATACACAAGTATATATGCTACTCCAATTCTGCAGCTTCTCTTTCTGATCTTCCTTGGTAGTCTTTTCATTCAAGGACTGCTGTCCTGAGGTCCAGGATGGAATGCCCAGGAACACTGAAGTGTTCTGCAACTAGTTTTTGCATCTTCCAATTTCTAATGTCTTATTTATGTCCATTTACTCAAGTGGTTAAGACGCTGACTCTGTTGATTGCAAGATCGGTTAGGTGGGCAGTTCGAGGCCCAAGTACCACATGATGGGTGAGCTCCTATCACTAGATCCCAGCTTCTGCCAACCTAAGAGTTCAAAAGCATGCAAATGCAACTAGATAATTAGGTACCACTTTGGTGGGAAGGTAACAGCATTTGGTGCAGTCATGCCAGCCACATGACCACCAGAGCAGTCTTCGGACAACAAGCTGGCTCTTCGGCTTAGAAATGGAGATGATCACCGCCCCCATAGTCAGTTACGACTAGACATTCATGTCAAGAGATCAACCTTTCCTTTTAACCTCTAGCACATGGGACAGCCTGTTTTGCCCTCTGTAGAGTGCTGAAGGGCATTGCTGACCACAGTATGGCATAAATGACATTGGAGGATGAGAAGTGGAAGCTTCTAATATTGTCGGATGATGTCATTAGGGCATCGTAATGGACATTTCCTGAATTGATATTTATTGTTTGGGTGGACTATGGCCATAGGGGTTTGTGATAAGGCTTTGTACCCATGTACACAAATATATATGCTAAGGTGGGTGTGTATGTGTATGCTCATGTAAGTGGTGTCTTACTTCACTCAGCACAATACTAGATACCACCATAAGAGCCAACATGGTTATGCATCCCCTGCCCATCTGGACCCTCAAGTTCAATTTCTGACACTGTCTACTCTGTTCGCAAAACAAGAAAATATATAGGGTCTCTTGAAGATCCCCCCAAGCCACATACAGCAGCTGGCAACTGCCTCTCAGATGAGCTGGTCAGGCAGAAATTCTTGTAGGGATCCTTTCTCAGAGCGCAGGATGATCTAAGGAGAGCAAGGGGGATCGATTTGAAGGCAATGAGGAGGACTTTCTGAACTTGCTATATTGACAGCTACACAACAGCTGCAGCAGAGCTTTCTACAGCTCTGGCCTATTAAAAGTTGTCTGTTAATAATAACTCATCATGCTCTCTCTTGAGACCACAAATGGAGTAGAAATGAACACATAATTTGTAGCGGGACAATAATCTTGAGTCATTTTCTTACGCTCTTAAAAATCTACAGTTGGGTGCTTCTGTAATTACATCCTTGGCATACACACTGTACTGTGTGAGTTTTCATTGTGACTAGTAACCGTTGTATACTCCAGCAATCAGGAATGCAGAACATGAAGAGGTTGTGCAAATGGGTTTTGAAATAGGGCATGTTCAGCATAAGTCCATCATATAGCTCCACCACGTTCTACAAACCAGCCTCCCATTTGTGCAGGGGTATAGACCACCTCTAAGTACATTTTTGAGTTGTTTAAATAATGCACACATGCTACAAGTGAAAAAACAACTTTCCAGCATTTGTACCAGCTTTTCCACACAATGATGAAATACAGTGGGGAATTACATGCCTGATATAAATTTCTAGGATGTTCATGTGTGTATAATTAACATAGGTACCAGTGGGTATACATATGTACTCAGATAGTTGGTAATTTGCTACAGTGGTACATATAACATTCAACCTGCCTACACTGTATACACAAAACTGGTGATCTGTAGACTCCTACAGTTGGTTGTACATATACGTATGTTCACACAGGCTTTAGCAAATCTGCCAGCATCTGTTCGTGCCTGTAGCTATTCAAGTATTGGAGACTTCTTGATGTAACATCAAGGCTTGTTTTTGTGTTTTTTGAATTTAGACTATTTGTTAATAAAGGTAAGTGTGGGTACTCTACCAGAAATACTCTAAGACAGCTCATGCTACTAACTTCTATCTTTCAGCTAGACACGGCACTGCAAGATCCCTTTGTATATACCATAACACAGTGCACATGCATGGAGAGGTTTAAACTACTGAGATTGTTAGGGATTAGGAAATACTGTGTCTTGAATTATAGAACATACAAAAATACCCCCCCCCCACACACTTGTAGATTGAAGTGATGTAACATCCACTTCCAGCATAGTACTGTGCCATGCTTTTCTTCTACAGTGCTGCTTAAGTCACACTCTGCATGATCCAACCAAACTGAAGCATGTTTTAAGGCCTAACAAGGAAGAGAAATGTTTGCTTAAATTGTTCCTGTTGAAATAAATGAGACTGAAATGTGCTTCACTTTGGCTGGCTCCTGTTCATCAATCTCAGTCAAAACGGCTTCCAAGCAATCTTGTTTAGGCTTGAGGCTATACACAGAAAAATACTGCCCAGCATTACTTTCAGCATTCTGACTCTATTCAGATTTGACAGATCCAAGCAACTCCAGACTTAGGACGTTTCTGAACAGACACTGGCAGCTGTGCCAAATTCTGAATGAGCTTGTATCTGCATTAATGACTGCTTTTACTGTGAACACTGTGAATGATTCAACAATAGAAGTGTTTTATGTTGGTTCTACATTGGCATGCATCCACTGAATGTTTTCCATTGTGTCCCTCACTACAAAATAGAGCTGGGTTATTCTTCTGGTCTCATTATTTCATAAGAGTGCTTTGTACCTGTAGACGGAGAGCACCAATTAGAGTTAAGAACAACACATTGATTATATTAGTCAGTGTGTCTGATGTGGAAGTCATGAACTTGGCTTTTGATTTTGTTCACATTCTGAAAGCTGAAGATAAACTGCTATCAAATAGCCTGATGGTTATATAAAAAACGACTTTGTTCTATGTACTGGAACCAAAGATCAATTGCAGCATTAAAAAGAATAACTAGATTCCCTTTCAATATTATACATTTGTAGGTTTTCGTTGCCTGTTTTTATAGATTCCAGAAGGTTGCTACAGTTGTGAGAAGTAAGTAAAAACTAGGAATAGCCATAATACAAGTAGAGTGAGTAATTCATTGTACTTAATTTATACAATGAGAATTGCTAGGATAAAAGCCTGCCAAGAGATCACATGCTTTAATCTAAAGGTACTCGTAATTCCAGATGAACCAGGCTAGGCTATAGTTACTCTGTGGTAGGGTTTTAAAAGGAAGGGCTAATGGGGAGCTGTATTGTTTTAAATTGAATGGTTTTAACTGCTTTTTATCTCTTGTCTTTTAAAGTGCAGGTTTAAATCATATTAATATTGTCAATAGTTCATTCTCATTGCAGTGTTCACTTTCTTTATATGTTTTAGTTGCATTATGTTTTTAGATTAATAATAATAATAATAATAACAACAGAAGATGTATTTTCAGCTCCACATGTATTCATTATGGGTTTGATCTTTTGGGATTGTCCTTGTGGATAATATTTCCTCATTGCCTTGATTCTTTATAGCTTGCCTTTTGCATTACATAATAATAACAATACAATTATTAATAATAGGATTTATTTATATCCTGCCCAATCACTGGGAATCTGGGCAGCTTACAACAGTGGGGATAATATAAAGCAATAACAATAAACATGAAAATAATA
>NC_056527.1:60628075-60631163 GCF_019175285.1 Sceloporus undulatus | reverse complement strand
TTTCTCCAGATTTTTTTTCTTTGTTCCTAATAATGGAAGATGTATCAATAAACAGTTGTTTGTATGCAGCTGTGAACGACAAAATGAAGGTTTCCTGTTTGTAAATCATTGCAGTGGCATCCCCACTTCTGGTGTCACCTGGTGCAGGGGGGGGCTACACACAAACCACACCAGTAAAGGGTGCATCAGTCAATGTTTCAAAGAGAGAGAGAGAGAGAGAGAGAGTTATGTCAGGGTCTTATCTCGTAAAGTCCTCTCTACAAACAGCAATCTTATCACATACAGCTGGACAGATTACATGGGGATTACTTGATGGAAGTATTCCAATTCTGAGAAAGTAGGTTTCACTGTTCCCTGATGAGAGCATCATTTCCAGGGAAATACGATGCCTGAAAAAGGTCAACATTCCCTCCTCTGTCTCATCCTTATTCCACCTGTGAAATCACAATCTCTGCAGTAAAGGGAATAAAAATAACTTCAGGTATCCATTCCACATTTGACTGTAAACATACATCATGGAACAATGACCAGAAAATGGAGGAAATAAAAGATAAATTTGGGCACATAATGCCAGCACAGAGCAAATTAAAAGCGGGCAGCATGCAAATGCCAGAATCCTACAAGAGTGACATATCTCACAGTAGGAGAAGTTTTGGTCTTCCTTATAGCCCCTTAACATTGGCCATACAGGTTAGGCCCAATGGGAATTGAGCCAAAAACAGTTGGACTGCCATAGTTTCCCCATCCCTATTATATATGCTGCCATTCTGTGCCATATTTGTCTGTGAGCGCTGAATGTTTGTAAAAGCTAGGCTAGAACCTTGTCCTTGGTATGCTTTGTATATAGAAAGAGGATTATTTATAAGGGAGCATGGGCTCTGATATGGTGCAATGGAGATATGGTGCACAGTGGGGATGCAGTCCAGATGTCCAACATCTGAGAATAATTTGGCAATACCATTGGCTATACCTGCAAGGGCTGATGGCAATTTGTTCAACAACATGTAGAGGGACACGTGTTTCCCAGCTCTGTAGAAAAAACAAGTAGTCAATCCTATGGAGGATCTAATTTGGAAAAGCAGTATATAAATAAACATTATTATTATTATCATCATCATCATCATCATCATCATCATCATCATCATCATTATATGAGCTTCAGTACCTTTTCTTTCCAAGTGGGTAACACTTTCAAGTACATTCTCATTCCTGAGTATATTTAAGGATTACAACCAATGTGCATATGGATAAAGGTGAACACAAAACAACCAACAAATTAAGGGATGTTCTAAAGATGCCATTTCTAAAGCTTTTTCTGCATGCCATCAAAACATGGAATGGATTTTTTTTTCTGTATCCATGGTAAAATTCTGCATAAGAATTTTGTGGTGTTGATAAAAAGAGAAATGTCAAGCAACCTCAACATAATGACTACTTTCACTGCTCTGAATCAGGCCAAAACTAAAAGACAATCTACTCTTCACTGATCAAGCTGAAAGACCTGGAGTTAAACAGGAAACCTAGATAACAATAGCTTCATATTTTCAATAACCAGCAGTTAAATATGGTGAAGTATTATTTTCGATGTATGTTTCCTGAAGTGAGAGAAGTCTCAAAGGATGAGAGTTTCTATTTTAATTTTGAACAATATGCCAGTGACTGAAAGAGAACTTTCTACAGCAGTTAACAACGCTAAATGCTATTTCTTAAGTGCAGGGCAGCTGCTCTCTGTGCAAGAAAATGGGGGTGGGAGTGGAATTAACTTACAAAAGACCATTCTCCTGGGCCACTTACTTCAACCTAATATAAAAGAAACCTTTAAAAATCCATTCTTCAGGCATCAGTCATATTCATGTCATGGTTAACTCCAAAGAAGCCCTAATTTAGTAAAAAGAAGCTGCAATTTAAGAAAAACAGGCTTTGATGTTCATACTGCATTATTCATAGTGAATGCATTTTAAAATGTAATTCTGCCACTGCAGTGAACGTGTTGGCAATCTGTAGGCAGATGTCAGCCATTATATGCTCAGGATGAGCTGAAACAGGGGCTGTTACTATTGTCACTTGCATCAATGGAAGTATGGCAATTAACCATGCTGAATGCAGAACTGAGTCCGGTAAACTTTCAACATTTTCACGTCACTGTTTTGAAATTATTTTTTCCAGTACATTTGATATCCAAAGCTAACATTCAGACAACTAGTTTAGACATCAAGGACAAGATCTTAAATGCATTAATTTTAGGACTGCAATTTGCTCAATGCCATTATTTCCATATTCTTTCTTGCTGCTTGAGAAAAATCCCAGTTTTCTACAATGGGAGGACAGAGGGGACTGTTTTCCCAAGAAAGTGAAAAGTGACCTTGCTCATGCTGAATTAGTCATGTAGCATTTGAAAATCTAGGATCAAAACCAAGGTACAGGTTAAGTCTCTTTGACTCCATCCTTGCCTCTGAGAGGGAGCATCTGACTCCATCCTTGCCTCTGAGAGGGAGAGAAAGGAACTGAACCCTCCCCACAAGGCATCTGACTCCATCCTTGCCTCTGAGAGGGACAGAAAGGTAGGCCTTCCCATCCGGCCTCACTAAAGGAACTGAACCCTCCCCACAAGGCATCTGACTCCATCTTGGCCTCCGTGGGGGTGAGAGGGTGGGCCTATCCTTAAAATACAGAGCCCTCAGTCTGTCCATCTGCCTTGGTCCAGGCCTCAGAGGGAGTGAAGAATGCTGGACCTTATCCTCTTCCCCTCAATCATTCCCTTCTCCTTTTGTGTTGTGTCTTCTTAGATTGTAAGCATGAAGGCAGGGAACCGTCTAATTAAATGATTTTATGTACAGTGCTGTGTAAATTTACAGCGCTTTATAAATAAAGCTTAATAATAATAATAATAATTCAAAATTCTTGGGACCAAAGGAATTTTGGATTTCCATTTTTTTTTTTCAGATTTTGGAATATTTGCATATACATAAATACAATATCATGGAGATGGGACCCACGTCTAAACATGAAATTCATTTATGTTTCATATACGTCTTATACAAATAGCCTCAAGGTAATTTTATATAAAATATTTTAAGTACAGTACATT
>NC_056527.1:60621978-60627975 GCF_019175285.1 Sceloporus undulatus | reverse complement strand
ACACGGGGGATCTTGGAACCAAACCCCAGCGTATAACAAGGGTCCACTGTATAATAATCCAAATGGTTTATGGATCTTTTATGACACTATGGAAGGGCTAAACTTAAACTTCCTTTAAGTTTGCATCCATTGCTTTGAGTTCTAGTCTCTGGAGCAGAAGAAAATAAGCTTGCTCCATTTTCAGTATGACATCCCTTCAAATATTTAAACATTTTCTCTAGGCTAAACATACCCAGCTCCCTACGTCACTCCCTGTTGAAGGCCTTACTGAAATCAGGATATGCTACATCCATAGCATTCCCTTCATTTACCAAGCTAGTAATTATATATATATATATATATATATATACCAGATAAGATTAGTCTGATATGACTTTTTTTAAAAGAAATCCATGTTGGCTTTTTGTAATTATAGTATTCCTTTCTAAATGCTTACAAACTCACTGTTTGATGAGGCCACCTATGTTGTTGTTGTGTGCCTTTAAGTTGTTATCGATTTATTTATGGCAACCCTATCATGGTTTTTCTTGGCAGGATTTGTTCAGAATAGGTTTGTCTTTGTCTTCCTCTGAGGCTGAGAGAATGAGACTTGCCAAGGTTACCCAATGGGTTTCCATGGCCAAGCAAGGATTAGAATCCTAGTCTCCAGAGTCATAGTCTAATGCTCAAACCACTATGCCATGCTAGGTCTCTGTACCTGTTGAGAATGGCTGGCATGTGTGACCTGCTCCAAAAAAGTTTGTGTCTTTCATAAGAAGAAAAGATGGAAGTAGCACTAATCAATCTTTCCTCAGCCATCATCTACTCACCACACAAATTGGGACTTTCTAAATCCATGCGCTGCCTTTGGGCTTCAATAAAGACACGGATATTGATTCCTTTAGCAGTGGATGCACAACTGATGAAGCGAGAAGGGATTTTAGTGCAGATGTCTGGTTCATCAGTGCCAAACCCCAAATCCAGCAAAACCTCTACTGGATCCTTTTCCGAGAAATCTAGCCACTCAGTGATACTATGGAGAAAACATCAAGAAAAATTATGCCAGCTGGCTGACATGATATCTTCTTTCACTAAGCTAATCTATAGACATGTTATAAATTATCTCACGTTCTATCACTTTTTGTCTCAATAGATATTTTTCAGCTAGACGATGTACAATAGCACTATGTGCACTGTATGGTACAGTGTGAAACAGGATTGGTCATAAGGTTTTTGGACCGCAGCTGCCATCATACCTCATTGTTGACCATGGTAGGACTTGTGGGAACTGTATTCCAACAACATGATTTGTATCCTTGATGTAAAAGGTACAAATATTGAAATCATAGGGCTAAGACTGACCTTTTTGGAGTATTGGGGAGAGGAAGAGATGAGCTCATGCTGTTCCATCTTGAGAGAACAGGCATTTCTGAAAACCGATGTAAGGATCTGTAGAAGGGGAACACAACAGTAACATTTGTTTATACTTGAGGTTCTCTAGGATATTATATATATATATATATATATATATATATATATATATATAATCTTGATTTCAGTTCATAATGTTACTTTGTAGGATCCTTTCAGTAGCAAAGCATGTATGAGATTGTGGCAAACACATTTATTCTCAGGAACGGTATGTTACAGTAGGTGTTAGAATGTAGGTGTTAAGGTACCAGTAAATGCTAATTATAAAGGTGGCAGATCTTCTTTGGTTTTGACAGATGGTATATCTTCAAGAGTCTTTAGGGAGCACACTTTCTCTAGCCACCTACCTTCTAGAAAGATATAACTGCTTTTAATAAAGCGCTATGCAGAATATATCATGGGAAGAGTTTTGGAGGGAGTTTCTCACAATGATTTCTTCACTGCTGTTGAGATCTATTACGTAGTTTGCTGAAAACATTTTGGCTGTGTGGTCCTGAAAACTGTGTGGGACTGAAAACATTTTGGCTGTGTGGTCCTCCAAAACCAGAAAATATTCTCCATTCCCTCCCTCTCACAAACATCCATCAGCCACAGATATCTTTTTTCTTAGGTAGAGTGGGGAGCTGAGTCAACTTTAACGTAATATGTCCTTTTCCTTTGCCTATCTGCATTTCTCTATAAGTAGGTAGGGCTCTGGTGAAATGTATTTCCGTTTGTTTTTTAAATCTATATTTACAAAAATTTGGAATTTTCATCACCAGATTTATTTGGGATGACTATAACTTGAGAAATTTTTTTAGAGAAACACAAATTCACAGATTCATTCATGTGTGTGCTTAATTCTAAAATATCTGTTTTTGAATTCCTGCACATCCACCTGCTGGAGAGTTGAATTATGCTTCATGGTTCCTCTTTTTGTCCTCTGAGATGCTTCTTATTTTTAACACTTGTATGTGAAAGAAAGCTTTTTATGTACATTGGTGAACTGTATTTGTGCAAGAGTGTACTATAGCGTGCAGGGTTTAGGAATGTACTTTATGAGGAAGTGTATATTTGCGAGAATAAAACAAAAGTGAGAGTAAGTGATTTGAAGGCAAACACTACTGTCACCTTATATAGATGGATGCACAAGCTGCAGCTATATCTAGTGGCATCACTAGGGGAATGTGGGGGGTTCAGACCACACCAGGTGACACCATAATGGGAGGGTGACACCATTGCTCCTCAAACATCTGCATTTTGGCAGAAACGGGTTGTGGCATTCGCCTGTAATTCTTTAAAACGCTGAAGAGATACTGTGCATGGAGTGAGGCTCAGTGGGAAGAGAAAGGAAAGGTCTTTTTTTAAAATCAAAATTTAAATTTAAGTGTTTTAAAAAATATTTAAATATTTTTAAAAATTCTTGAAAAACATCACATTTTACCAAATTTTCACTTCAACCACATAAGACTATGTTTATGTAAAACATTTATTATGTGCATATGATATTGTAATTTAAATTAAATTAAAGGTTTAATTTTAATTTTGCTAGTTGTTTATGCTACAGCTATTAACATGACATTCAGTAGCATATGGGAATTACTAAGGATTCTGTATGGGTGTGGTATGGAAGGAAGTCAATAGAAGTGTGTGTGACACCATGAGTTACTGCACCGAGTGACACCAACCCTAGTGATGCCACTGGCTACATCCATCTGTTTTCTCCATGCAGTAGTATGTACATGTGTGACATGTTGGGAAATATTGTGTAACTAAAGTTCTGCTATGAACTTGGCAGGTGGAAACAGGGCAACTGGAACAATTGAAATGACATCCAGGGATCTCTGTGTACAGCTATGTCTGTGCAACTCTTTCCCTGGATGGTTTATAAGTAGCCGATGATGATGTATGGGAAAAACGGATGGTGTGAACCAGCCCCCTAGTCTTACTCATACCCTGTTGATGAGATACACGCATGAGAGTGCAGCAGCTCCTTTAACCTTCTGGTTACTTGCTTGTTTTACCATGAAAGATTACTACATATTTTAGCATGAAATCCATTACATTTACACCCATGTGTGACTCTGAGTAATTATATTTAGAGCACATTAAGCTTAATACCAGGAATTTTAGATGCTGTCATTAAGCTAGCAAATATTCCTCCTGCCATCCTCCAGTTAAGACATCACCAAGGCAATCTTTCTCCTAGGCCTCTATTTTGAAGTGCAGAAGCTGACATCGGGCATCTTAATACAGTGAGTACACCTACCTCATGTAGTTCTGCACAGTCATTTGTACCATTCCCAAGGGCGGTGAAAGAACTACAAAGAAATGAAATATTTATTTATTTTTATTACATTCAACAATAGTTGTACTATTAAGCCAGTCAATTTTAGATTTAGGGCCCTCTCATGCTGCAGAGTTATAGCACTATGATTCCACTTTAACTGTCATGCTACATGGACAAAAATAATTCCAAATCACCTCCCTGAAATTTCTTGCAAATCTAGATGCTACATAGAGCATTGGAGATGCACAGCTTCAAGGCTTGGAAAGTTTACCTTTTTGGATCACACATCCCAGAATCCCCCAACCAGCATAACCATTAACAGGTAGCTTTTCCAAACTCTACCTGAAGTTGATTTTGTATCAGGATCACAAATATGAAGTGTAACCACATGGAAACGATACAGTGCTTCACTTGAACACTTAATGTACAGAATTGTATAGCACTATATGGCACTAATAATATGCCACCTAACCTAAGGACTTAATAAAAAAATGTATACAAAACAACAGATAATGGTTTTATTTTTAAGTTTTGACTAGTAATTTCTATAACTGAACACCTTCACAGCTGTTTCGAAAGCTATCAGTTTAAAAAAGAAATTGTCACTGTAAAATACTGTCAGAAGAACAGGAATGAAACAGTGATTTCCTGCAGCAGCAGAAAACGGAAAACAGAGTGTGGAAAACATTTCTGGGATAACACAGTTTGAGAATGGTGTGAAATATGTTATAAATGGAGGGGAAAAAACTACTTGTAGAGCCATCTGTTTAATATTCTCTCTTCCTTATTTACTCAGTTTTAGCCTAGGCTCCTGTCCCCTATGCTTTTAAATTGTATTTCTAAAGAGAATGTGTTAGTTTGGTTAAACAAATGTTTGTTGTGATTAAATAAATGGTGCAATGCTTTGGAAAGGATTTCTATTGACTTACTTTACGCAACCTCTTTATAACCTATTATTCTCAAATGGAAGTTTCGTCTTACCTGCTATTTTGTCTCTGCTTTCTTGTGAATCTTTGCTTGCAGATAAACTGATGAAATCAGAGTGGTGGTGGTTGAAGAGAAAAGATTAAATATCCAGCACTCTCATGCACTTATTTACAAAACAGATGTGACAAGAACTTTTTAAAAAATGCATGTTGAGCTGATCTAGTTTTTCTGTAATTGCCTTATTTCTAGTTTAACATGCCACAATCCTAACTCCTAATGCACAGCCTTCATAACAGAAATTTTGCGTATTCCAACAGCTTACTAATCAAGAAATTAATATGAATACCTGTGCTTCTTATCAAAGTTAAATTTTGGGACTGTGTTGTTTAGAAACAAACTTCCCCAATTTAGAAATTCCTGCACTATTATAAGTTGAAATTTATGAGGTGAAACTCTTCAGATTTTGCCTCAGTTCACAATGGTTTTACCAGTTTCACAAACAGTTCACAAAGGGGGCAAGAGGAAAATACAGCATCCGATGTCAACACTGAAGTTTTAAGCTGCTTCTGCATTCCAAAATATCCCTGCCAATATGAACTCTAGGAAAGATGTTGTTGTTGTATGCCTTCAAGTTGTTTCTGTCTTATGGCAACCCTAAAGCTTTTTGGATCACAAGGTTTTCCTGGCAAGTATCTTTGCGGGGGGGGGGGGGGTTGCCATTGCCATCCTCCGAGGCTGAGAGACTGTGACTTGGCCAAGGTCACCCACTGGGTTTACATGGCTGAGCCAGGATTTGAATCCTGGTTGCCAGAGTTATAGTCAAATGTTCAAACCACTACAGCACACTAACTCTCTGGCAAGGACAGCACTAGTTTTTGTTTGGTTTTAAAAACTCTTTCCAATTCATTGACCTGGAAGAATGAAACATGATATTTTCCAGCGTTAAGCTGAGAGCTGTTTCTAAGAGTCTTCACTCCACGCAGAAGGCTTAATAGGACTGAGTCAAAACACACGTGCACTTTGCCACCCCATTTGCCCTTGGCAAAAAGGAAGGATTTCATCAATTTTGGGAATAGACGCAAAATGGGGCAGCTTACCAGCAGTATTAAACAGACCTCTTACTAGTGGCAGCCTTTTACACAAAAAATTACCTAGAGCTTCTCTGGGAACAATGCCATTTTATCATGTAATTGGCAGCCACCAAGAAGAGCTCACCTTCCTGCTGCAAAACTGGCAGCAGTAGTGAAAATGGCAAAGAAGTAGAAGCAATTTTGACTCCCCTCCCCTCACTTCATCTTCTACTTTCCCTAATTTCAACATGAAAGCTTTCATTGAGAACTTCAATCTCACTTCTGCTTTTCCAGGCAACCCTGACATCAGCATTTATTGAC
>NC_056527.1:60604543-60621878 GCF_019175285.1 Sceloporus undulatus | reverse complement strand
TTCACACCATTCTCAAACTGTGTTATCCCAGAAATGTTTTCCACACTTTGTTTTCCGTTTTCTGCTGCTGCAGGAAATCACTGTTTCATTCCTGATCTTCTGACAGTACTTTACAGTGACAATTTCTTTTTTAAACTGATAGCTTTCGAAACAGCTGTGAAGGTGTTCAGTTATAGAAATTACTAGTCAAAACTTAAAAATAAAACCATTATCTGTTGTTTTGTATACATTTTTTATTAAGTCCTTAGGTTAGGTGGCATATTATTAGTGCCATATAGTGCTATACAATTCTGTACATTAAGTGTTCAAGTTAAGCACTGTATCGTTTCCATGTGGTTACACTTCATATTTGTGATTCTGATACAAAATCAACTTCAGGTAGAGTTTGGAAAAGTTACCTGTTAATGGTTATGCTGGTTGGGGGATTCTGGGATGTGTGATCCAAAAAGGTAAACTTTCCAAGCCTTGAAGCTGTGCATCTCCAATGCTCCATGTAGCATCTAGATTTGCAAGAAATTTCAGGGAGGTGATTTGGAATTATTTTTGTCCATGAAAGCAAATCTACAATTGATTTTATGTGGAAGCTGCAGTGTGAATATCTTGTGGTGACAACCTAAACAAGTGTCTTGATCCTTTAGTAGGCTGATGATTTATTATCCTCCAATGAATTCAGTCATTTGCCCACCCAGAAGATTAAAAACAGCAACCACCAACTTACTAGATTTATTTATTTATTTTTAAATGCCCATTCAATATTTTGCTACCTGTTGGTTAAGTATCTTTTCCAATAAAGATCAGTAAAGACACGGTATGCTTGCACCTATTAACCCTATTCACTGGCTTGATGTTGTTTTAGAAGTTTTATGATTGGGCTGAACTTGGGCTAGTTAGGAAAATCCCATTTCTTTATATAGCAGAGTAAAACCAAGGGGTCTGTAGGAGAAAAATGTGCACTTTAAACCAAAGGAAATATCATCAAATCACACTCCTGTGTTTTGTTTTGTTTTAAAGTTGAAAGACCCTTAATTCAGACTCAAGACATTGCAGGAAACAGCTTCCCCAAAAGAATGGAATAAAGAATGGAAGTCAACATCAACGGGCAAAAGCCAAGGAGCTATACTATGACAATTCTTTCTTCTTTAGATTAATCTAATGCTGCAATTCTATTTTCTAGTTTTTAAATAATGCTGGACAAAGGAGTTTATCTCAAATTATCATACTCTCAGTATCTATTTTATTTATATCAATATATGTCATAACTCAAATATATTATCATAGGAAAAATCTGTTCCTAAGATCATTCTTAACACATTTTTATCTCCTTTCCAGAACTAGACTTGATTATCCAGTAAAGTCCAATGCCCTTTCATACCACAAAATCACAGTGTTGTGATTCCATTTTAACTGTCACAGCACCATTTTATGTACTCCTGGGATTTGCAGATTAGACAGGGGCATTTAGAATTCTAATCCAGAGAGTTCTAGTGCCTCACCAAACTGCATGCCACAGGATTCCATAGAAGGTAGTATGTCAGTTAAAGTGGAATCATAGTGCTATAACTCTGCAGTATGAAACAGCCCTAAGTCTAAAATTGACTGGCTTAATAGTACAACTATTGTTGAATGTAATAAAAATAAATAAATATTTCATTTCTTTGTAGTTCTTTCACCGCCCTTGGGAATGGTACAAATGACTGTGCAGAACTACATGAGGTAGGTGTACTCACTGTATTAAGATGCCCGATGTCAGCTTCTACACTTCAAAATAGAGGCCTAGGAGAAAGATTGCCTTGGTGATGTCTTAACTGGAGGATGGCAGGAAGAATATTTGCTAGCTTAATGACAGCATCTAAAATTCCTGGTATTAAGCTTAATGTGCTCTAAATATAATTACTCAGAGTCACACATGGGTGTAAATGTAATGCATTTTATGCTAAAATATGTAGTAATCTTTCATGGTAAAACAAGCAAGTAACCAGAAGGTTAAAGGAGCTGCTGCACTCTCATGCATGTATCTCATCAACAGGGTATGAGTAAGACTAGGGGGCTGGTTCACACCATCCGTTTTTCCCATACATCATCATTGGCTACTTATAAACCATCCAGGGAAAGAGTTGCACAGACATAGCTGTACACAGAGATCCCTGGATGTCATTTCAATTGTTCCAGTTGCCCTGTTTCCACCTTCCAAGATCATAGCAGAACTTTGGTTACACAATATTTCCCAACATGTCACACATGTGCATACTACTGCATGGAGAAAACATATGGATGTAGCCAGTGGCATCACTAGGGTTGGTGTCACCCGGTGCAGTAACTCATGGTGTCACACACACCTCCATTGACTTCCTTCCACACCACACCCATACAGAATCCTTAGTAATTCTCATATGCTACTGAATGTCATGTTAATAGTTGTGGCATAAACAACTAGCAAAATTAAAATTAAACCTATAATTTAATTTAAATTACAATATCATATGCACATAATAAATGTTTTACATATACATAGTTTTACGTGGTTGAAGTGAAACTTTGGTAAAATGTGATGTTTTTAAAGATTTTTTAAAAATATTAAAATATTTTTTTAAAAAATTTAAATTTAAAATTTGATTAAAAAAAAAATACCCAGGGCCTTTCCTTTCTCCTCTCACTGAGCCTCACTCCACGCACACCATCACTTCAACATTTTAAAGAATTACAGGCGAATGCCACAACCCGTTTCTGCCAAAATGAAGATATTTGAGGAGCAGTGGTGTCACCTTCCCATTATGGTGTCACCTGGTGTGGTCTGAACCCGCCACACTCCCCTAGTGATGCCAGCTTGTGCATCCAATGCAGCTTGTGCATCCACTTATATAAGGTGACAGTGGTGTTTGCCTTCAAATCACTTACTCTCACTTTTGTTTTATTCTCATTAATAACCACTTCCTCATAAAGTACAGTACATCCCCATACCCTGCACTTTATAGTATACTCTTGCACAAACACAGTTCACCAATGCACATAAGAAGCTTTCTTTCACATGCATTAAAAATAAGAAGCATCTCAGAGGACAAATAGAGGAACCATGAACCATAATTCAACTCTCCAGCAGTTAGATATGCAGGAATTCAAAAACAGACATTTAAGAATTAAGCACACACATGAATGAATCTGTGAATTTGTGTTTCTCTAAAAAAATTTCTCAAGTTATAGTCATCCCAAATAAATCTGGTGATGAAAATTCCAAATTTTTGTAAATATAGATTTAAAAAACAAACGGAAATACATTTCACCAGAGCCCTACCTACTTATAGAGAAATGCAGATAGGCAAAGGAAAAGGACATATTACGTTAAAGTTGACTCAGCTCCCCACTCTACCTAAGAAAAAAGATATCTGTGGCTGATGGATGTTTGTGAGAGGGAGGGAATGGAGAATATTTTCTGGTTTTGGAGGACCACACAGCCAAAATGTTTTCAGTCCCACACAGTTTTCAGGACCACACAGCCAAAATGTTTTCAGCAAACTACGTAATAGATCTCAACAGCAGTGAAGAAATCATTGTGAGAAACTCCCTCCAAAACTCTTCCCATGATATATTCTGCATAGCGCTTTATTAAAAGCAGTTATATCTTTCTAGAAGGTAGGTGGCTAGAGAAAGTGTGCTCCCTAAAGACTCTTGAAGATATACCATCTGTCAAAACCAAAGAAGATCTGCCACCTTTATAATTAGCATTTACTGGTACCTTAACACCTACATTCTAACACCTACTGTAACATACCGTTCCTGAGAATAAATGTGTTTGCCACAATCTCATACATGCTTTGCTACTGAAAGGATCCTACAAAGTAACATTTTGAACTGAAATCAAGATTATATATATATATATATATATATATATATATATATATAATATCCTAGAGAACCTCAAGTATAAACAAATGTTACTGTTGTGTTCCCCTTCTACAGATCCTTACACCGGTTTTCAGAAATGCCTGTTCTCTCAAGATGGAACAGCATGAGCTCATCTCTTCCTCTCCCCAATACTCCAAAAAGGTCAGTCTTAGCCCTATGATTTCAATATTTGTACCTTTTACATCAAGGATACAAATCATGTTGTTGAAATACAGTTCCCACCAGTCCTACCATGGTCAACAATGAGGTATGATGGCAGCTGCGGTCCAAAAACCTTATGACCAATCCTGTTTCACACTGTACCATACAGTGCACATTGTGCTATTGTACGTCATCTAGCTGAAAAATATCTATTGAGGCAAAAAGTGATAGAACGTGAGATAATTTATAACATGTCTATAGATTAGCTTAGTGAAAGAAGATATCATGTCAGCCAGCTGGCATAATTTTTCTTGATGTTTTCTCCATAGTATCACTGAGTGGCTAGATTTCTCGGAAAAGGATCCAGTAGAGGTTTTGCTGGATTTGGGGTTTGGCACTGATGAACCAGACATCTGCACTAAAATCCCTTCTCGCTTCATCAGTTGTGCATCCACTGCTAAAGGAATCAATATCCTTGTCTTTATTGAAGCCCAAAGGCAGCGCATGGATTTAGAAAGCCCCAATTTGTGTGGTGAGTAGATGATGGCTAGGGAAAGATTGATTAGTGCTACTTCCATCTTTTCTTCTTATGAAAGACACAAACCTTTTTGGAGCAGGACACACATGCCAGCCATTCTCAACAGGTACAGAGACCCAGCATGGCATAGTGGTTTGAGCATTAGACTATGACTCTGGAGACTAGGATTCTAATCCTTGCTTGGCCTTGGAAACCCATTGGGTAACCTTGGGCAAGTCTCATTCTCTCAGCCTCAGAGGAAGACAAAGACAAACCTATTCTGAACAAATCCTGCAAAGAAAAACCATGATAGGGTTGCCATAAATAAATCGATAACAACTTAAAGGCACACAACAACAACATAGGTGGCCTCATCAAACAGTGAGTTTGTAAGCATTTAGAAAGGAATACTATAATTACAAAAAGCCAACATGGATTTCTTTTAAAAAAAGTCATATCAGACTAATCTTATCTGGTATATATATATATATATATATATATAATTACTAGCTTGGTAAATGAAGGGAATGCTATGGATGTAGCATATCCTGATTTCAGTAAGGCCTTCAACAGGGAGTGACGTAGGGAGCTGGGTATGTTTAGCCTAGAGAAAATGTTTAAATATTTGAAGGGATGTCATACTGAAAATGGAGCAAGCTTATTTTCTTCTGCTCCAGAGACTAGAACTCAAAGCAATGGATGCAAACTTAAAGGAAGTTTAAGTTTAGCCCTTCCATAACATCATAAAAGATCCATAAGCCATTTGGATTATTATACTCCACTATCAGGTTTTTCCCAGCCTGCCTAAGAGAGTATCAGCTGAGTGGAAAGAATCTAAGCAAATGCCTCCACTCACATCATTGTCACACTCACAACTCTTGTATGTGCATCAGCTGCCATTAAGGGAAAATTGTTTAATGCATGTACATTTCAAGAAGATTGTGTTAGCAATGAAGTGACGACGTTTCATTCATTTTGTTGTTATTTTATGAATCCCAAACTTGTTGTCACCAGATACTGTTGGGCTTCTGTATGTTGGATGTTAACTACCAGCATGACCCGTGGTCAGGTATTCTGGGAATTGTAGTGCAATATCTACAACATTTGAAGATCCAGATTTGGGAACCACCTGTACATTGATTGAACCACAGCACAAAAGAGAATTTTAATGTCTTAGGGGCTGTGCTAACACAACCACCCTTTTTGCAGCCAAATCGAAGCCACGGCAACTGTATACTGCAGCCCCAATGTTGCCTTTCCAGGGCGCTAAAGGGATCCGCAAAAAGTGACTTTTTTTGTGCCCTGGAAAGGGTGAAACAGCCACGGCACCATAGCTAAATAGTGCTCTTTTGGCGCTGCATTATGCAGATGCAGCGCTGGAGAAGCGCCATATAGCTGCATGCCATGTGGTGCAGTGCAGTGTCATGATGCCCTGGGGGCAGAGCCAGGATGTGCATCATGTAGATGCTACACCCTGACTCTGCCCCCAGGACGGCCCAAAGTACCGGGCTGCACAGGGCCTTAGTTCCCAGGGTTTTAATTCATGCATATACTCATGTACTCATTGGCAACTTGTAAAGAACAAGACACACACTGAAAACAGCAGCAGAGTAATTATGGACAGTAGTCTAAATGCAAATCATAGATTTCTTTAAATGAAAGAATGTTGGCTTGGTAGAACACCAACATTGTTCCATAAACAGGATTGGGTATTTTGAACCACCAATATCCTGGCAGAAATTGAGATGGAGAGAATTTAATAAGCAAGCCAGGAGTATATCTTTCTTATATGAAGAAGTGCTAACAGCTTTTATAAGGAATGGGCTTGGCAACGTCCAAAGAAAAGCAGCAGTTTAGAGTCTCAACAGTCACATTGAGAAATGTATTCATGCATTGATGAATTTCTAGCACTAGGGGAACACCCAAAGCTAGATTTACAATAAAGTTACAAAGTCTTGAGTAAATTTCAATAAAATGTGAAGATTTCAAAGTTGCAAATAAATATGTACTACCAATATGAGTAAACATACTGCAATGTGCAAAACCTATGTGGAAATTCTGGTGCATTAGCCAGTGAAATTTATCTTAATTTATCTTCTGAGGTTTCTGTCCATCTATTCATGCTCTGACCAAAGACAGAGATTCTGAGTTAATGCTGTAAATTATTGCTGGAATTATCTGGGATATATAGCTGTTCTTAATAAACATGTAGAATATTCTTGCATGATAGTCCAAATATTCTTGGACAACAGTATTTGTCTTAAATAGTTTTGCTATGATGATCTCTAATTCAGAGATGCTTCAGCATGGGTCGTTTAACTCAGTCATAGTAATGCATTGGTAAACCATGCTTGATACTAAATGAACTCTTACCCTTGTGTCCTAGGAAATCAGAGAAAGAAATGTCAATTGGCCTGTGCTAATGGGAAAAGCTATCAGTTTAGGGACAGGTGAGAATATATAAAAAATTAGCAGAATCTGGCAAAATTCTATTTTTACTTTAATAAATAAATAAAAACTTTATTTATATCCCACTTATTTGTAAGAAACAATCAAAGCGGCTTCCAACAATAAAATAATACAGATATACAAAAATAGTAAAATACTATTACTAATAATAATACACACACCCCTTAAAAAAGAAGTAAATCATCTGGGATTAAAATTTGAGACATAAAATAACACATAGCATAGCACAAAAGCAGTGGGCAAGAACTCATCATGCCGGGATTGTACCAATACACAAATGCTCCATGTATGGGGAATCTTTAATTCCCAGAATCTTCCAGCCTACTTTTGTAGTCCAAAAGTAACGTTTCCAAGTTCTGGCTATAAACATGTAATGTTGGAACTAGCAATAATGCTGCCAAGAAAAAAAAAGAGAGACTGAACAAGGTAAGATTCATGCTTTAGCCTGGCAGTAGCTTTTAAGACAGGAGTCTTTAGTCCTATAACCCCCATCATCCTCATGCAGCATAGGCAATGGTAAGCGATTGCGTAAACTCTGGAGTCCACTGAATGACAAGTTTGTCTTTCACATTTTGAGAACACTCTAGGTTTAAGCATGGAAATTCCATACAAACCAGAATCAGTGTCATCACACAAGTTAGCATTCCGTTGCCTCATTAGAGGAAAAGCAGATCAATGTTCTCCGTGTTGCTGGCATGTCCAGAGTGAAAGTTCTGCTTCACTCTTCTATGTTACATTGAATCTGGTGTGAGAGGGTCAAGTTAGAACAGGATTTTATTTGTTAAATATGGTAGAGAAAGAATTGGAAAATAAATATGGAAAAATACTTTTTTACATGTTCATCATGGCACAGTTAGCCCTAGCAAAAAAATGGAGATCCGAGTGTATCCCTGAAAAAGAAGAATGGCTACTAAAATTATATGACGCAATGGAGATGGATAAATAAAATAAAATAATAAAACTTTTCTTTATATCCCGCTTTTCTGTGACAAGACAATCAAAGCGGCTTACAACACGTTAAAATCCACATTTACAAATTTATATCCCGAATTCCCCCCCTTAAAATAGGATTAAACAAGTTACAATTTAAAACATCTATTAAAAACACAATACAATACAGCGAGGACAGAGCAGTGGGATGATACATGATGCGGGGGGCAGTCATTCTGTGGCCGGGCACTTTTATTCAGGAAAGTCCTGCTGGAAGAGATCCGTCTTGACAGCTTTTTTAAAGCTGTCTAAGCTGGCAATTTGACAGATCTTGTCTGGCGGACTGTTCCATAGTTTGGGAGCAATTGCAGAGAAGGCCCTCTGGGAGGTAGCAGTTAGTCTGGTTTTTAAAGGCTGCAATAGATTCCCCCTATAGGACCTGAGGGTTCGGGGCGGATTATATGGAAGCAGGCGATCCCTCAAATAGGTTGGACCCAAGCCATGTAGGGCTTTAAAGTTTATAACCAACACCTTGTATTGTGCCCGGAAACTAATAGGCAGCCAGTGAAGAGATTTTAAGATGGGTGTTATTCGGCCACTCCTAGTTTTTCCGGCGACCAGCCTGGCTGCCATATTTTGCACTAATTGAAGTTTCCAGACTAGACACAAGGGTAGCCCCATGTAGAGTGCATTACAGAAATCAAGTCGTGAAGTTACCAGTGAATGTACAACAGTTTCTAGGTCCTTTACTTCCAGGAAAGGGCGCAGGTGGCGTATCAGCCGAAGCTGATAACAGGCACTTCTGATTGTCGCATTCATGATTTCTCATGTGAAGCGACGGATCTAGGAGCACCCCCAGACTGTGAAATTAACTCACATAATAAAAGGAAAACAATTAGATAATGTAAAAAAAACCTGAATGGAATTTGGTACATAACTACATAAACAAAATACGGAATATGTAAAAAAATGATAAAATAAAATTAATTAACAATCATCAAATCATTAAAATATAGATAAAGAGTAGAATATTTTTGGTCTCTTGAGGAAATGAGCAACAATAGGAAATAATAAACAAATTAGATAGAGACGTTGAAGCCATGTAATAAACTATAAACCAAGAGTATGTTAAGTATAAAAGAATACACACACACACACACACACACACACAGAATTGGCCCTTCTTATACACGGATTTTTTTATCCATGGATTCAAGCATCCACAGTTTGAAAATGTTCAAAAACAGTATAAATTTCAAATATCAAACTTTGATTTTCCAGTTTTTATAATGGTCACCATTTTGCTATGTCACTATATTTAATGAGATTTGAGCATACATGGATTTTGTTATCCATGGGGGATCTTGTAACCAAACCCCAGCCTATAACAAGGGTCCACTGTATATAGGTTCGGTATATGAAAACAAATGAACTTATAACTCAGATACAGTAATATATAAAAGAGAATGATGACTAAGTTTGAATTTTAGGACTCATCACTGCTAAGAAAATATGTGGTTTATTATTGATAAACAAGAACTATTCGTAAACAATATAGATCGAGGAGGAATCACAGATGATTATAGATAAACAAGAATCAATGTAAAGAGATGAAAATGTAAGGATAACAAATTAATAAGATAAGCAGGATAAGAAATTGTATAAGTGAGCTTAACAGAGACTGGAATTGTGATCGCAACAACTTAAGTAGATGTGGTTAACAATAACATATCAACAGTAGAAAGCCAATAATAGAGGAATAGATAAATCGGCAAATGATGGAAAGGAAGTAAGGTATGAATGAAGAAGGTGCAAGAAAGTGAATGAAGGTCAGTGTTAGTGAAATGATGGTAAGCAAAGAGGGAATGAAGTTAGATAAGGTTAGATGTGATAAAAGAAAGAAGGAAAAGGGAGAGGAGGAGGAAGTAAAGGAAAGAAGGTTTAAGATAGGAAGGTTTAAAGAAGTTAGAAGCAAGAAAGCTTGGTACAAAGTAGAAAGATATAAGGAAGAAAGAGTAGTTGGAAGGCCATCATTGCTAACTATATTAAAATAACTAAAAGTTGTAAAAATATATATGAATTTTTGTGTTTGTGGAAATGTTTGTGATTGCAAATTTAGACATTATATGTTATGTTTTTAGATTTTATGTGGTGTTTTAAAATGTTCAATAAAAATTATTTAAAAAAATAAGTAGGGTGAGCAGGTTAAAGAGAATATGAATGTGCTTTAGAACATTCTTGCTAGATGGAACATGGCTAAAGAAAACTTTATGGCCACTTCAAATATCCAGTCAATGCTACATTTATGTCTGAGATGACTACATTTACATCTCACTTTATTATGAGATTTGTTCCACAAATACAAGCACATACACTTGTAAACTTTGAATGTTTTGGGTCATATGGTCCCCTGTAAAAATAGCATCTCTCTTTCCTTCAGGGATACTGATGGATGTGTACCTGGGTGACACATAATGGTGAGGCACAGCATAAAACTCCATATCACAACTTCCAGGACTCACTGTTGCACTGCAATAGACCACCACTCACCACCCATAGTTCAGGGAAGCATCTGACTATGTCCCTATAGCCAAGACACAGACCAAAGGCATCTTCCATCAAGATGTATTTGGGTCTGCTGGAGGTCTCAACAGATAATGTCATCAGTCTACATCTGACTAAGGGTCATAGACACTTTTTTACATTCTCTTTTCTATCCATCATCAGTGGAATGGCTGGGAGAACTAGTGCAATGCAACAGTGAGTGTCAGGGGAGGCATTTGGATGTTGTGGAGGGATGAAGAGAATGCCAACCTCGACAGCAACCAGAAAACAACAACTAGTGCATTATTTAGTAGGTTTGATCTGTATAGTAGTCCACCTTTATCCATGGTTTTGCTCTTTGCTATTTCAGTTACTTGCAGCCAATCACTGTCCAAAATTATTAGTGGTATTGGGTTCAGTACTATCTATGGTTTCAGGCATCCACTAGGGGTCCTAGAATATATTCCCCAAAGATAAAAGGAGACGACTGTAATGAAGCAAGTCAATATACAATGTTTGTTTTTCTCTCTCAAATTTAAGGACGTTTTCGACAACTGCAAGTCCTGGACCACGTGACTAGTGCCTTTTCCTCTTTGCTGAGCGATGTCAGTGCCTTGCAGCAGAAACCAGAAGACAAAAACAGAGAGAAAACTGCAGTAGACTCTCTGAAGGAGAAAACGGTATTCACACAGAAAAAGAGGAGAAGAATAGGTCAGCTCCTGAGGAAAGCATCCAGGCAGACAAGTATTCAGGGTCCTCAAGCTTATCGAAGTGCTGGTCCATGCAAGTCCAAAGAAGACTGCTGTCCTGCTGCTGATATAGATAGTACTGCCTTGGTCTCTCTGAAAGAAGAACTGTTCCCAAGTGAGGAGATCAAAGAGGCAATTAATGTAACTCACTTTCTACACGCCAGAGCTAGCAAAACCTGGGCATTACCTCATCTACCTATAAAGCAGTCCCATCTTCCTTCCTGCTCTGAAATGGCTCTTAAAGACAGACCACGCAAAGAACCCAATTTGCTGTTGACCCATATGCTCAGGAGGGTATCTGGCTTAGGTGGCAAGCCTGCAGATTCCTTTGAAATGGAGGAGGTAAGGCAAACTGGTATATATGGCACATGGGTAGGAAGCAGAGATGTGTACTATATGGCAGACAATAGACCCATGAGGCCCTCCAGATGTTGTTCAACTGCACCTCCCATCCTTCCTAATAATTGTTGAGGGGGGACTAGAACCTGGATTTGCCAAGTTCCAGTCCAGCACTGCAAATCTCAGCAGTTGCCCAGCATGCTTAAACCTGTTTTGTCTCCATTTTGCCATCACTCAAATGGTATTACTATTGCTGTCACTCACTACCTGTTTTCCCTGTTAGAGAGACTTATTTCCATAGGGAAATACTGTGCTTTGACCCAGCAATAGTGGGATATGGAAGCGATGTGTGATGCAGTCCTGAAAAGTGAAAAGTGAAATTCAATGTATTTTTCAAAAGAAAAAGATGTACCAACAACAGAGAAACATCTGGAAGGCTTACTGCTGTTTTAGTTTGAAATCCTAAAGTAAAAGAGAAGAAATATACATTTAATAATTAAAACACCAAACTGTTTTAAGAAGTGTTTTTCCCTGTCTCAGATCCAGAGCTTTGAAGATGAATCTTTCTGGGGAAATCCTCTTGAAAGCACCTCAGGTGGGTATTAGCAAACATAATTGCTCTATATGTTTTTGCAAGTTTGCATATGGGAGAGTCTTCAGCTATAAATGCTAGCAAAATGAACTGGTCGACCAAACAACCTTCACAGCCTGAAATCTTGAAACAATAATCTGCACCGCCTTCAATTGGTGGGATGTTTGCTAGACACTGACTATAAATGACCAGGAATTCAGAAGTTAGTAAAAGGGATTGCACAGTACCCTGTTTTCAGAAGCTCTACAACAGGTGTTACAGAACTGAAAGAGTGAAGGACATGTCTCCAAGCCCCAACTTTTTTTGCTAACCCTTCCATGTCTGACCCTTCCAATAGAGACTATAAATATGTTCAAATGAATACACTTATGGTCCACTCTCTCTGCAATTGAGAATTCTGATTACACAAAGCTATTCTTAGCATGTAGGACTGTAAGTATGTCTAATTTGAATGTATTTACATTATACATTCTACCTCAAGAGGATTCTAGTCCTCATTTTTACATTTCAATATAAAATACCATCAGAGTTTAGAAAGTTACTTTTAAAAAGTAATTCTTTATTCCTAAAGTCTGTAATCAGGTAAGAAATATGTGGATTTCTTAAATACCATTTACAGCAATAAACAGATTTAGGGATCAAATGACAGACTAACTGGCGCTTATGGCTACAAGTATGATAAAGAAAATGGTACTTGCAACTGTTAATAATGCCATTGTTCTCCTTTCGGCTGTCAAAACCGACATGCCTGAATTCCATCAAATAAGGCTCAGAATAGATGTTGACTAGACTTGATTGATGGCCCTTGCAGTCTCGTCCAACTCTATGATTCTATGATTAATCAAAATGCATTAGTATACAGAATATTAGCTTGGCTGCACAATCATCTATTTGTCCATTGCTGATCCCAGATTGATCCTTCATGGAAGCACATAACATGGCATTTCCTTTGTTTTGGGGTTTGTTTGTTTTTTATGTATTTTTTTTAAATGGTCCAGAAGAATATTGAACACAGTGTGATGTCCACCTTCTGGGGGGTGGATGGGTAGGATTTTGGGGTCTTCAAGATGGCAGACAAAAATTCAACAGGTGAAGTTTTCCTGTAATGCAAAAAGAGCTTATGCTTGAATCATGAATCAGTAAAGCAGATAACTGGGAATAGGTTTTCTGCCCTCAGGTGAACCTGTGTTAGAACAACAGATGTTTGGACTGTAGTTATGTCAGAGTCAGAAGTTGTATTATATGGACATGACTGATGAAAATAATGTTCAGTTTAGTTGTATGGTTAGTCCTCTGCCCTCTGTCCAATTGCTAGAAGGTGGAGCAAGCTTATTTTCTGTTCCTCCAGATATTAGTACACCACCCAATGGATTTACATTGCAAGAAGAAAAGAGTCCACCTACCCATTACAAAGAACTTTGTGATGGTAATAGCTGTTCAGGTGTGAAATAGATTGACTCAGAGTACACACCTTTATAGGTCTTCATGTAAAGACTGGATGCTATCTTTCAGGAGTGGTTTAGCTATATATTACAGTAAGGAATGTTGAACTAGATGACATTTGTAGTCTCTTTCAACTCTATAATTCTGTGCATAAATCAGTGTGCCCCTGTGGCTGTGTGTGCAGCCCAAGGCTTCTTTGTGGCCTTTACCTTCTCCAAATTCCTCAAATCTACAACAACAATAAAGAGCTAAATGAATGGCCTCTCCTCAAACCTTCCAAGAGAGGCAATTCATATTTTAATTGGTTTTAAGGCCCTCCTCGCATTGTTTAATGTAAAAAGAAAATAAACCTGTTTTTCAAAACAGGAGGTGGGCCTGCACACGTCCAGTTGTTAGAGGTTTTTCCTGGGATTCTTACAGTCTCCAGAGGGTCCCATCTGAATATTTAGCCCTTGGATCCAATGCACTTGCCTGCACCTGCTCAAATGAAATTGTGCTATCTGAATCAGAGCAGCAAATAGCCTTCTTTACATAGCCAACTCAAGGTACACCATTCCCAAAGCTAGCAATGTCATTTTGACCAATGAGGCCAAAAGACAAAAAAAGACAAAAACAAAACAAAAAAACTGACCTCTTAAGAACCAGTCACCATCCAGAACAATAACAATGCAATAGTAAATAAATAAATAAATAAATAAATAAAGGTAAATAACTCATCATTTGCTGCACTTCCACAAGTTCCCAAACCTGCTGCCTTAATAGTAGGGCCAGTTCTGGAGAAAGACCATCCCTTGGCTGCTATGTATCATTTCTCTTCAGTCTTGTTTCTTTTCTCTTTAACTGTGTCATGAGATTCCTTTAATCTTTTCCTCCCCTTTTGCAGAATGCACAGATGTAATTCTAAAAGACACTCAAACCCCAAGCATCCCTAAATGACATAAGGAATACCAGAGTGTTTTTGAGCAGTAGTGGGTATGTGGATGAGCATGTTTTTTTAAGGGGGAAAAAAAAGATTACAATTTCTTATTAGGCAATTTTATCATTGTTATAAATAAGTAATTGTACTGGGGAGAAGGGATAATCCTTATTTAATTAAATTCATCTATACTCCCAGGTTGGCAGCAACCAGACATATGTGAGACTAATACCCACAGCCTGCCTTGTATGCATGTGCAATTAAAAATTCACTCTACAGTAGCACTGGCAGTTTAGTGTTGCTTTTGGCATTTACAAATTCTTTTATTTTGTGACTTTTTTCCCCACCATACACATATGCTGGAGCAGATGTTGCTTATTTGTTGTTTATTCAAATCTGTAAGCTCTGGCAGCAAGCACCATTGTTCTGTAATGAAGCCTCACTCTGTCCTGTTTTAGGAAGCCCCAGTAAATGTCTGATGGGCAGCTAGCTCCAAGCAGGAGGGCTGTGCTTAGTTTACTGGCATCTAGCTATCTCTCTAGCTACTCCCATTTGAAGATACTGGCCACTAGGCTATGCAAAGGTGCTGAAAGCAACATAATATAGTGAACATCAAGGCAGGCCGGTCATGGTCTTTCCCTCTTATTTGCATTCACTTAGATGTTGTAAGCCAGTTTGGTGCAAAGGTTTAACTGCTGACTAGGATTCCAAGAGACAAGATTTCAAATCTCCAATCAGCCATGGAAACCCCCGAGGTAACCTTGGGCCAGTGACCCTCTCTCAGCCTAAGAGGAAGGCAATGGCAACCTTTCTCTGAAGAAGTTTTGCCAGGAAAACACTATGAGAGTGTTGCCAGAAGTCAGTGTCGATGTGAAAGCACATGAAAACAACATGTAAACCTTTTACTTTCACTCTTTTGGAACAGAGTTCTTCTGCCCACAAATGCATACTTCCTTTTTTTGGCCTGTCTTTGGGAAGGATATAAATGCAGCTAAAATATGTTTTAGTATTGTTTCACTTCAGTTAATTGTGTAGCATTACGGTAGAACTGTCAGAAACAGAGAATCTCCCTCTAACAGTGCTCCCATGTAGTGATGTTCTGTGTCTCCCATCCCTTCCTTTTTAAATTGTTCCCCTTCTTTGCCCCATAGCTTGGGTCAGCTGTTTTTTTTCCCAGACCGTAGGGGCATTAACCGAAGAAGAAATGGGGCTGCTCCCTGTATTGACTGTGCCAACATGGCAGCAGTCACTGGCTGAGGAACCCTCTTTGCAGCCCAAGAGGCAATCAATCAGAAAAGTAACCACCTCCATCTGGCATATGGTAGCCTGGAAACTCACTTTCATAGCATTTGTGATTCATCTTGTCCCAACAAGTGGTGCCAGGGACCAAACCACATTTGAGTCTTTCCAGCAGCTGGGTATATTCTACCTCTCCAGCATGCTAAGCTGACATATTAGCTCCCATGACTTATTAAGTGGCAGTTCTTTTAATTATCACACCTTCACTCCTCCTCCTTCTCCCACCCACCATCTCCCCACCATACATTTTGGCTCCATGGGAATATCTGCAGAAGGCAATTGGCATTTTTCTTAATTGACTATGTTCCAATAGTGTGAATCCTGTTTATTATCCTGCTCTAAAGTACATATGGGAATGATTGCTTGATGGCGGGAAGGACAGAGCAGAGAGAGAGAGAGAGAGAGAGAGAGAGAGAGAGAGAGAGAGGAACACACTACAGTAATTTTCCTGTTTCTAAATGGCATCAGGGCAAGTTCTATTGGTTTTCACAGATGGTAGTTGCTTGTCAAATGCTATTGATCACAGCAAAAGGTATTATGTACTTAATCCTTTCCCCTCCCTGTCACATTTCATCATAACTTGCCTTGCAGGTTTCTTGCAAAATCCTATGGCTCCTGTATTTAGTTTCTCATCTACAAACATACACACATTTGTTCAGAGGAAGAGATGCAGCAAAAGAGAGGAACAAATAGAATTAAATTGTATTTGGACAGAAGGCAGTATTGAGGGCAAGTTTTTTGTGTCGGCTACTTAGTTAAGTATACTTAATTAAGTAACCTCTCCTGGCCCGACCCTCCAAGACCTGACAGAAATGTTATTTATCCATGTGATGATCACTGACAGAATGGACCTTCTTCTCCCCCTGCAACTGATGACAAGTAAACTAGGTGTGTGTCAGGGGGTGATCATGGAAACAATGACACAATTGTGAGCAAGTAGTGATTGTGAACAGTTACCATGATTTGTTCATCCATAACTGTTCTGTTTTAACAATCACTACTTATTCATAATTGTAATGCTATTGTCATGGTCATAACCCTTTCCAGCCTACTTTACTGGGCATCAGCTGCATGAAGGAGAAGGAAGTCCACTCTGACAGTGATCATCACATGAATGAATAATATTTCTATCAGGTTTCAGGTGGGAGCAGGACAGGAGAGGTAATTCAATAAAATATACTTAACCAAGACTTGAAACAGATGGGCCAAATAAAATGGCTTCTGCCCACTTTGAGGGCATGGTGTTTACATGATGCATGCCCCCATGGTGACCACAAACCATTCCGAGGCTGCGCCAATGGGGGTAAAGCTGGTGGCCCATTTGGGATTGCAGCAGCAGCCCACTTTGGAAGCGAGCTGTGCAGTCGCCGCAGTCCTGGTCTGATCGCAGTTGGAGCAGTCAGAGGCCACTCCTTGCCACCCGTCTTCTTCACGCCTAAGTAACTGATACAGAATACCCCTCCTCTCTCTCTCTCTCTCTCTCTCTCTCTCTCTCT
>NC_056527.1:60602279-60604443 GCF_019175285.1 Sceloporus undulatus | reverse complement strand
TCCTCTTTCCCCCCCTTTTTGAAGATGGGGACAACGTTTGCCCTCCTCCAGTCTGCTGGGACTTCTCCTGTTCTCCAGGACTTCTCAAAGATTATTGCCAATGGTTCCAATATTATATTTGCCAGTTCTTTTAATACCCTTGGATGTAGTTCACCTGGTCCTAGAGACTTATATTCATTTAGATTAACCAGGTATCCTGTAATATCTCTTTACTTATTCTGAAATTCCCCTATTCTGTCCTCTGCTCCATTATCCTCAGGTTGAGCACCCTTTGCCTTTTCTGAGAAGACTGAAGCAAAGAAGGTGGAAATGGGACACCTGGCTACATCCTCATGGCCAGGTGGCTTGTTTCTGCATTAGATGTGGTGACAGAGGTCTTTTCAGTAGTGGCAATAGGACAATATGGTAAGGAGCATGCGGGGATCATCTAATCAGCCAGGGTTTGCTTGAAACTCTTCTTCTTCTTCGTCTTCTTCTTCTTCTTCTTCTTCTTATTATTATTATTATTATTATTATTATTATTATTATTATTATTATCTTATATCTCACCTTTCTCCCAACATAGGTACTCAAGGTGGCAAACAACAAGTATAAAACAATACATTTAAAAACAGTACAAAAATATTAAAATATATAAATAGAAAAATTTTAAAATAATTAAACAATTTTAAGAGTTAAAACAGTTATAAATTAAAATATAACATGTTAAAATAAAAACCACTCAAATTTATAACACTACACATCATAAAAAATTCACGTTATCCCAGGACCAAACAGATCCACTGGATCTACATCAAGTCTGCCAGGATCCATCCCAATCTTGATCCTGTGGGTTTGGCCTGCATCATCCAAACAGGATAACACAAGGCCCAGGGTAACATGGGTTTTTTTAGCCGATGTGCACAACCCCCTAGTAGGTTTCCATGGCAGAGAGGGGAACGGAACTCTGATTTCCAAAGTCATAGTCCACTGCCCAAACCACTACACCATACTGACTCAACTACCTCTAGTACCTTCCAAATACTGTACATACTTCACCTAGTTCTGCAATGGACATTATGAAGCAATTTTAATGAAATACTGTATAATATTTACACTTAGGTTGTTATCGCACAAAGACAATAATTTCAGGATCAGTTGGGAAACTCTGTTCGTTTGGGGCTGCATTGGGTGGAACCCTGAATTGTTCTTGTTACCAGTCATATTTCTATGTCATTCAAATCATAAATGAAATAATCAAAACCAACTCCTGCAATGCAAAGTAAATTCTAGTATAGTTCTCTGGGCTGATCTCCTTCCTCCTGTTTCTCTCTGCCTCTTTCTAGCCACACTTTTCATTTCTCTTCCAATTTGCTTTTCCCTCCCAGCCTCCCAAGATTTCATTCTGTTAAGTTCTTTAGGGACTCTTATTATGGGGGATAAGGCGTACCTCCTGTTCCTGTTAGGGCCTTTTGTCATTCCGATTACCCTCATACTGAGGATCACCCCCTCTCTTGTGTTTGGGTGGTGTGATTTTTGTTGCCCAAGCAGAAGCAAAGGAAAGAATTGAGATAATGGATCATTGTGCCTGTATGAGGGAGTAACATTGACTGCCCTTCAGGTGGGAATAGTGTGAATACTCCTCAAGAACTCTATCCTGGACCAGAGGTACTAGACCACTGAGGTATAATGGAAAGGAGGAAGCATTTCATAATGAAATACACAATGCAGCAATTTGACTTTTGCACATTATTCCTAAATCATGCACATGTTATATCTTTGTGGACTGCACTGGCAGACAGATTTAAGATTTGAAAATTAACCTGTTTAAAAAGAAATCTAAAAAGTTTGGAAGTAAGGCAGCCAAGAGATCTCCCTTACTGACCTATCTGAACACTGCAACCACCTCCAGAGAGTCTTCTGGAAGTGCCAAAGTTTGTAAGTGTTTACTTGGGAATAACCAGAAGCAAAGCTTCCTCTGTAATAATATCCAAATACATTACAAGACAAGAATTGCATTTTTTTTTACCTAGTTACATGATTTGTAATTTCCCCTTCCATTGGCTTTGTATAAATGATTAATTATTGTGCACGGGATAAGCTTTTTAAATTTTACCTATATGAGCACATCTGAAACGATCTCTTGCATGTGAATTCATGCCAATTTTGCCGCCATATTCCCCCA
>NC_056527.1:60565014-60602254 GCF_019175285.1 Sceloporus undulatus | reverse complement strand
TGCTGCATTGCCACACATTCAAACCAGCAAAGCTGCAGTGTTTCTGTAAACTCAAGTTTCTTTTCTGCTGCATAGCATTTGAGTTGTGCAACACTGAAACTGGCAAAGGCAGTGCATGAAAATAGTGGGCTACGTTTTTTACAGCACAGCTGTGGTTTTTCAAATTATGCAGTTCTCAAATTCCTGTGCAGTTCAAAAACTACATGCTTATATTGTGTGGGTGAGCAAACAAAAAAGTCCTGACAGTTTTGGGAACCTTGACATGACCTTTTATTCCTGCTCAAGTTTTTTGAAGGCTTGGGAATCCAGATTGGATCCCCCTCCCCCAAAAAAAAGAAATTTGGGAATGGACAAATGTCCATTCCATCTCTATCTGATAATATACTAGTGAGATTTTACTATCTAATATTCAGTGTGTGTATGGGTTTGCATTGGATTAAGACACTGGGAGGCCAGGGGTTTGAATCCTGACCGACAGGAAATGGAGACCTGGGCAAGGCACACCTCTCAGACTCTGAGCAATGACAAAACCCTCTAGGAAACTTTCCAAGAAAACCCATATAGAGGTTCCTTAGGCTACCGTAAGTCAGAAACAGCTTGAAATTACACACAAACAATTCATGTATTTGAAACTCACATGACATAAGAAATCAACACTGACAACTTTAACCAGAGCCTTCAATATAACCATTCGATTGAGCATCACATCAGCCAATCTAGTGGAATAAAAGAACCAAAACATGGGGGGGGGGAAAGGAGAGAGAGAAACTTGGAGAGAATAAGAACCCAGGAATAACAGGAATGGAGAAACAAGGAAAAATGGGACAGAAATTGAATGCAGAGGCAAGGAAGTTGAAAGAGAATGAAAGCAGACATAAAGTACAGGAAGCAATTTTATACTTTCAAATATTACCGGACTGCAACTTTCATCAGTATCTCTTAGCCCGGAGATTTACCTTTCTTTCTTCTACCAACGTGGCAGCACGGCTAATGGGCTGAATCAGGAGTCTTAATTTTAAATCACACTAATAAAAAGAAAACTAATCACAGCAAAAAGCTTCAAAAAAATAGATATTTTATACTGCCTCACAGGATCTCCTCAGACATTGTGCCTACTGGCCAAAATCCCTGGGGAGATCTGGGAGCTATAGTTCAAGTCTTCCACATTCGGATTAGAGTCATGTCATGACAAGCAATAAACAGAGAGTCATGAAGGCCTACACTTAAGAATCAATAAAAATTGCTTTAAATGGCATTGGTCCTCTCTATTTAAACCACAGAAACATTTAACTGCACCCTAGGGCTTACAGTTGATCTTACAACATTGGCCATTCACAGGCTGCTAGTGTTAAATGTTTACAGGCACAGCCCATACTGTCAAGCTGAGAGAAAAGGATAAGTATCACTCTCTCCCAGACATTTTGTGCATCCACCACGCTTGGGGAGGGAAGGCCGCATTGACAGTCCATTGAAAGTCTTGAAGTCCTCTTAAAGTATTTTCCGTGAACAGGGTGTGTGTGCGTGTGGCTTGGTGGGGTGCGTTTTCAGTCGGGGGTGAGTGGTTCGTGTGTGAGACTTTGGGCGGGGGACGGGTGAAGGTGGTGTGGTTACGTGCTGAAGAAAATCTGGAACTGTCAAGCGTATGGTGGGCGTGGGGGGTTCACCGAGGGTGGTTAACCGGGGAGGGATCTGAGGGGTGTGTGGGCTGGGGGTGTTGCTGTTGAGGGGTGGGTGCTATGGTAATTGGTGTGTCCTAATGGCGATAGGTGCTGGGGTGTTGGTTGGTGATCCTGTGGTGGTGCTGTGCGCGTAGTTAGGATAGGCGCGGGGTGGAATGGGTGAAGGGGGGTAGTGGGACGAGCAGGCAGAGGAGGAGGGGCAACAGAGGCTGTGCAAGGGCGGGCGGGGAGCGAGGGGCCGGTGGGCAAGCTGGAGACGTGGGTGGAGTTTTGGGGTCCTGGGGGGGGAGGACACCACGGGAAGCGGCATTGTGTGGGACCAGTGTGTTAGCGTCTGGGAAGCGGAGGAGGGACAAGGAAGGGAGCGGTTGTTGTCCAAAAAGGGGGGGGCCGGACATTCAAAACGGCAAGACAAAGGAGGCGAGGAGTGAGGGACGCACAGCGTGTGTGTGTGTGTGGGAGGGGTCAAAGGGGCAGGAGGGGGCGAGAGGGGGAGAAGGGCATGTGTGGGTGTGTGTGGCCGTGTGGCGAGGGAGGGAGCCAGGCACCCGGACAACCGGGCCAGCGCGAAGGGTTGGGTTGCCGAGTGAAAGGGTTAGAAAAGGGGCGCGGGTGCGAAGATGTGAGGGGCACATGGGGAAAGAATGATGTGGGGTGTGCGAGGGAAGAGCACGCAGGGGGGCTACAGCCGGACCAGGGAGGAGAAGGTTGCGTGGTTCACTGTGTGGGAGACAGAGGGAAAACGGGGAAGCAGAGGAAAAGCGCGACAAAAGAGGGACCAAAAGGAGAGAAGAGGGGCGGGGGCGAGAAAGGCAAGGGGGTGAAGGGGGGGAGAAAAGGGGCCGCCCCGCGGGCTAACAAGCAGCGGGAAAGCCAAAGAAAGGGGCAGCAGCACAACAGGAACCCCCCCGGGGAAGGGAAAGGGGAGAGGGGAGCCGGGAAAAAGGGGGCAAAGACAAGCGGAGGGGGGCAAAAAAAGGGCGCAAGGCGGAGAAAAAGAACAACGAGAGAAGGGGGGAGGCGACAGGAACGCCCCGAACCAAGGGCGAAGGGCCGCGCGGCCAGAAACCCCACGGAGACCGGGGGCAAGCACAAAAAACAGCCGCGCACGCAAGGAAAGGGGCAGACAAACCGCCGCGAGAACAAGCGGGCCAAGAAAACCACAGAAGGCCGGCCGGGAGGAGCGCCAGAAAGCAAAACAACGGCAGGCAAACACACACGAACAAAACCGGAAGGAAACACGAGAGAAGGGAGGGAGACGCGAAACACGGGCCGGAAGGAGGACACAGGCAAGAAAGAGAAGAACGGCGCGCCGGAGACCGGGAAGGGGAAAAAAAAGGCGGGAAAGGACACAAGGAAAGGGGAAAGAGGAAGAGGGAGGGGAGGGAGGCCGGACCCGGGCGGGGCGGGCCAAGGCGCCAGGAGCCAGGAGCGAAACACGCGCGAGCAGGGGGGCGGGAAACAGAAAGGGGGCAACAAGGAAGAAAACCCCCGGCCCCGCGCGCAGCGGAAGACCCCAAGGCCGCCCCGGGGAGCCCGAACAGGGGGGGCAAAGAAAGACAGGGGCAAAGAAAAAGAAAGAGGCCAAGGCAGGGGCAACCACAGGCGGGGCAGGAGGCGGGGCAACACCAACCCACCCAAACAGGGGGAACAGAACAAACCAGACCCAAACAAAGGCCCCACGGGCCAGGACAGGGGAAGAGCCGCGGGCAGCCCGGGGGCCCAGCGGGGCAAAGGCCCAGGGGCCGCGCCGGCGGCCACGGGGCCCCGGGGGGGGCCCGGACGGACGAAAAAGCCAAAAGGAAAACGGCCAAACGAGAACGGACAGCGCACGACAAAACAAGCAAGGGACAAACCGGGGAACGAACCAGGGAGGAAGGGAGGAAGGACGGAGGGGAAGGGGGGGGGGGCCAAAAACGCGGAGAGAGAAGGGGAAAGAGGGGCACAAACGAGAAACCCAGAGCGCCAGAGAGGGACCCAGGGCAAGGGAAAGGGGGCAACGGCAGGGAGGGGCAGGGCGGAGGGGGAAAGGGCAAAGGGGAGGGGAGACGCAGGGAAGCAAAGCAGGGAAAGCAGAGAAAGAGGGAAGCGGGCCCCGGGGCAAGACCAGGGAAAAGCAGACGAGGACAGCCGGGGGGGCCGGGCCGCCAGAGGAAACGGGGGGCAGGGGGAGCACACGACGGGCGGAGTGGCGGGGCCCACAGGCCGGGGGGCCCGGGAAAGGGGGGAGGGGGAGGGGAAAAAGCCGGGGGGGCCCAGACAAGGCAGCAGGGCGGGACGCAACGGGGCCAGGGGGCCAACACCCCGGCAGGGGGAAAGGAGGGGCGGGGGAAAGGCCCAGGCAGCCGGCAGGCGGGGGCGAGAGAAGGGGAGCAGTAGCGGGCGGGGGCGGGGGAGCAGAACCAGGCAAAGAAAAAAGAAACAAAGACCCACGCCAAGGAAAAACCCCACGGGCACAATCCGGAGCAGAAAGCGGAAGAAACTCCCCCCCCCCCCGCAACCCAGACTGCTCAGCCCAGCGCCAAAAAAATAAGAGGAAAAGGAAAAACCAAGCTTAAGCAAGCAGCCACAAGCAAGGCCAAGACAGAGCCGCCAACACAACCCCACAAGGGGCGAGCCCAGCAAGAAGCCAAAAAAAAGGCGCCCCGAACAAAGTTAAACATGGGAAAGGGATGAAAGGGGGAACAAAGGGCCCATAAAAAAAAAAGCAAACCAGCCCCAAAAAAGAACCAGCCAACGACCCCGGTGCCTGAACAAAGGAACAACAACCAAGATGGGCACCCAATATCATCCAAAATCGGGCAAGGCCCGGGAAGGTTCATGGCTGGAGTGACAAGACTACCCATGCCAACAAAAAAATTACGACGCATAAAAAGATCAAATTCTGAATCAAAGAGAGCCAACAGAGAGGTTTGACGGGTGAGGGGGATCCAGGAGACCGGGCTGACCCCAAAAGAAACCACTGCGGCGGAGATCCTCAGAGGGGAAGGCAGTCCCGTTCGATGGGACCGACAAAAGATGAATAATGGTCTATCCTGAGCGGAACAGTCGCTCCTCTTTATTGATACCCTTGAAGGGTAAAAGTGAACAGAAAAAGAAACAATACAATAAAGTTTGACCAGCTAGTTTTGAATCCCATGGTTTTCTCAACTCCACATTCCAATCGAGCCAAAAGGCTTTTTCTATTCGAGTTCTGAGCCAGTTTGCTTTCCACAACTAGGCAAGGTTTCCCACAACTGCTTCCCAAGTTATCAACTTCTTTCTTTGTTTTTTGAAAGCCTTCGCATTTGTCACTGAAGACCTAGAGTCCCATCCGCATGACCCATAATACTGGAAAAAGAAAGAGGGTCCCTGCCACAAAAAGTCTGGGCACCACTGTGAAACTTTCATCCAGAAGTAAGTAGGGAATTCCCTTCCATCGGTAAAATGCAAAGAGTTAAATTCAATGCCTGAGCTTTTTTGCCCCTGGCTACCCTCCTCTCCGCTTCTCTGTGTGTGTGGCTGTGTGTATCATCCTCTCAGCCCCTGGTGATAATGAATTGATAAGAAATAATATTTTGTCCTGTCTTATTTTAGTGACCACAGGGAAGAATCTTTGCACTGGATGACTCTGGTTCTAGAATAAAGGGATCCTGAACAATATACACGTTACAACAAAGGCTTTTGGAACAAATGCATTCAGCCAGCCTCAGGGGGTATGTTCATACTTTGATTTGTCCATGTACGTGACCTAAAAAAATTTTAACCCTTGCGACAACGAAGTGGAGCTCAATGTTGATTGGTCCTATTCCTTTAGGACCACGACTGGTAACCACAGAGGGCTCTTTTTGCCATGGCGCAAAAAGATAGAAAGAGAGGTTAAATAAAATTGCATAAAATTGCAGTAGACACCAATTAATTAGTTTTATGATTATATCATATTGTTATAATATCCAGGAAGAGTTCTTTTTCCATTTGCCCTTTTTTAACAGTTAACTATTTTTAACTGCAATAAATGGGGACATTTTTTGTCCTTGTATTCTGTGCCTTTGTTTTAATGTAAATGTTTTATGCTTTGATACTCATTTGTATGCCTTTGGCTAGTACAATAAAGGTAACTGAACTTAAAAAAGCTACAAACCTTGTATTTATAGCTATGTTTGTGCATACTTGTTCCAGTATCTGAGCTATTGTGTCTCCAGTACGGGGATCCTAAGAGCTTGTTGGAAGATGCCAGTGGAAATGAAAAGTTGGAAATCTATCAATTATATTCCTAATGTGTTTAGAGTGTCAGCCATGAAGCAAAGTTGTTTTGATCTGTTTGAAGACATTTTAAGGTCGGCAAGGCTGCTATATCAAAAAAGACTGCATTGATCCCATTTGGAGAAAAAGAGCATTTGCACTAAATCTCTTTTACATAAACTACTCTCTGTGTGTAGCACTAATGCCTTTCTTTTTGGGAGGCTAAGCACAATGCACAGTGAACTGATGGATCAGAGGCACAAAAAATGCCCTCTGACTTCATCAAGTGAAAGCAACAGTTATACATTTCATCCTCTTATTTATAGAAACGAATAAAAATGCTACAAAAGGTGCATAACTTTTCTCCAGGGCCATGTAAACCAACAACAATCCCCCAAAGCCTAAGGCAGCACCCTTGCTGTGCAAGAAGAAATTTAACGATTTCATGATTTACAGGCTATTCCAGAAGTTAGCGCTCAGCACCACATCGTTGCGCAAGTCTATGAAATATTTGCTCCACTCTTCTTTCTATGAATGAGTTGTACATTTGGTGTTGCTGAAGGCATTTTAAATCATGTTTCATATCACTTACCCTTTTCTTTGAGGACCAGCTGCATAGTGGTTGAGCATGGACTATAACTCTGGAGTTAGGGTTCGATCTCCGCCCATTCAGCCATAACCTAGGTGACCTGGCCAGTCCCGCCCCACTCTAGAGTAAGGGCAAAGTTATTCCCCCCCCCCCGAATAATCTGCCAAGAAAACCCCATGTAATTCATCTTAGGCTCAACTGTCAAAACATTGAATGTAGCAACATCAACCACAAGTAATATCCAACCCAGCCCTTTATCAATTACAGTACTGAGGAGGACCATAATAGTAGCAAAGACCATCAGGTTGACAGTATTTGAGCAGTCATGGAGATACACATCAAAACGTGCCAGGAAGTACGGGTTGTAATGTTGGAACGGACTTATCGCTTCTCAGGCAGTTTCATGAACAGGAATCCATCAAAAGCTGCCAGAAGCGCAGGTTGGATACAGCTGCCTCTTGCCTGGGCTAGGGCAATGTGATAAGACCACTGTATGGTTATAAACCGCATCTATCCAGTGTAGATTTCACTTGCGATAATCTCCTGTGTGACCATTAGTTGGAACTGAAAGATTCTTGAGAAAAACCATATGATGAGTATGTATTTGGATGTGAGTCCAAAACAGCAAATCGATATTCACTTAATTCGCTGTTGTCAAACATTTCATAAGGAAAAGGTTGATGGACATTACTATTGGCTTTGAAGGCAGCCATGCTATATCAGCATCTCTGCTGAGCACCCTGATTTGGGAAAGGCAAGGAATGTCATCCAGCGAAATAGAGGAAAAGTTAAAATAATTATTATTTAGTGACAAAACATTTATGGTGAATGGAGATGGATCCATGTCATGGGATTGGGGGGCACATGGTTACATTAATGTTAAAAATGGGGATTGACAAAAAAATTGTGTTTCTATGTCTTTGACTTGTTTTTAACTTAGGGCGACCTAAGCAACCCATCAGAGTTTCTGGAAGATTGTTCAGTGGGGAGGGGTGTTTTTTTGCCTTCCCATGCTGGAAAGTGTGAAATTAATGATTTGGTGAACGTTGCCCTGCTGGACATTTTGTTGCTTTCTCTTTCCAAGTGTCTTGGGGGAAAATACTATATCTCCAACTGGATTTCCAACTGGCACAAATTCCACAGATAACTGTGAGCGGAATTTATTTAGTCCAAACAGTAGCAGCAGGGTGGGAAGGCCTCTAAGCATGAAATTAAAACTGTAATGTGTTTGAATCCTTTTCTGCATTCTTCTGTCTTTCAAACACATCCCACATTCCGGCAACAGCGTTTTACATTCCATGAGGTTTAAGAAAGCATAGTATTAAATGAAGGGGAAAAAAACAACTGTCAAAATGCCTACAAATACTTTAAATGATCTTAAGAACGATACCAGAATTCTTTATATTATTTATAGTATTTATTGCTGCCTTTGACGACAAAGGTCCCAGAGCTGCTTGCAGTTTAGTAGCTAACATTCCCTGCCTAGGCTACAATCGTAGACGTGGCACACAAGAAAAGAAGAAAAGGAAGGTGGGGTAGAATACATCATGTAAACCCTCACAGGCCACAGAATGGCCTCGGCATGGAGAAGGGCTCCTACCAGATACAGGCCCATGCAGGATGGAGGGGGGTACCTTGTAATTTTCGCTCCCTCAGAGGCCATTCATTCTTTTTGAAATGGAAATGAATGTTGTTGTTGTGGTGCCCGTCAAGTCATGTGCATGTCAAGCCAAATTCCTCAACCAAGATTTTCAGGTCCTTGAAGCAATGATTCTTGAGCATTCTTGAACCTTCTATTCTTGAATAGAAATATTTGGGTACTATGGTGTTGTGGTGTGTGCCTTCTGACTATGGAGGCCCTACCATGGCATTTTTCGTTGGCAGTTCTTGTGTGTGGGGGGTTTGTGCATTGCTAGCCTCAAAAGCTGAGAGAGTGTGACTTGCCGCAAGGTCACCCCGTGGGTTAAACAGCGGAAAGCCAGGATTCAAACTCTGGTTTCCAGAGTCATAGTCCATGCTCAAAACACTACACTACACCATGCTGGGCTCTCTACTACAAGTTTAACAAAACTATAGTCTGGCTTGACTGAACGAGAAAGATTATTAGAAAAATGATAAGCATCAGATGTGTCAATAAATGCTGATGCAAGGGGTTGCCGGGAAAAGCAGAGTGAGATTGAAGTTCTCAATGAAAGCTTTCATGTTGAAATTAGGGAAGTAGAGGAGGAAGTGAGGGGAGGGGAGTCAAAGGGCTTTCTACGTCTTGCCATTTTCACTACTGCTGCCAGTTTTGCAGCAGAAGGTGGAGCGCTTCGGGGTGGGCTGCCAAGGAGCATGTAAAATGCATTGTTCCCAGAGAAGCTCTAGGTATTTGTTTTGTGTAAAAGCTGCCACTAGTAAGAGGTCTGTTTAATAATACTGCTGGTAGCTGTCCCCATTTGCTCTATTCCCAAAAATTGAATGAAAATCCTTCCTTTTGCCAAGGGCAAAATGGGGTGGCAAAGTGCACGTGTTTTTGACTCAATCCTAAATTAAGCCTTCGCGTGGACTGAAGACTCTTAGAAACAGCTCTCAGCTTAACGCTGGAAAATATCATGTTTCATTCTTCCGGTCAATGAATTGAAAGATTTTTTAAAACCAAACAAAAACGAGTGCTGTCATTGCCAAGAGAAGTTTAGTGTGCTGTAGTGGTTTGAGCAGTTGACTATAACTCTGGCAACCAGGATTCAAATCCTGGCTCAGCCATGTAACCCACGGGTACCTTGGCCAAGTCCAGTCTCTCCAGCCTCGGAGATGCAAATGGCAACCCCCCCCCCCCCCCGCAAGATACTTGCCAGGAAACCTTGTGAATTCCAAAAAGCGTTAGTGTGCCTATAACAGAACAACTGAAGGCATAACAACAACAACCATCCTTCCTAGAGTTCATAGTGGCAGGGATATTTTGGAATGCAGAAGCAGCCTTTAAAACTTAAAACTGCAGTGTTGACATCGGAGGCTGTAAGTTTCCTCTTGCCCCCTTTGTGGAACTGTTTGGTGAAACTGGTAACCATTGTGACTGAGGCAAATCTGAAAGAGTTTTCGCCTCATAAATTCAACTTATAATAGGTGAGGGAATTTATAAATTGGGGAAGTTTGTTTTTCTAAACCACACGTCCAAAGTAACTTTGATAAGAAGCACAGTAATTCAATTGATTTCTGATTAGTAAAGCTGTTGGAATACCAAAATTTCTGTTATGAAAGGCCTGTGCAATTTAGAGGTTAGGATTGTTGGCATGTTAAAACTGGAAGAAGGCATTACAGAAAAACTAGATCAGTTCACATGATTGCTAAGGAGGAGCGCTTCTAGGTTTTTTTTTTGAAAGTTCTTTGTCACATCTGGTTTTGTTAAATAAGTGCATGAGAGGGCTTGGATATTTATCTTTTCTCTTCAACCACCACCACTCTGATTTTCCATCAGTTTATCTGCAAGCAAGATTCACAGAAGCAAGAGACAAAATAAGCAGGTAAACGAAACGTTCCATTTTGAGAAATAATAGGTTATAAAAAGAGGTTGCGTAAAAAGTCAATAGAAGCCTTTCCAAAGCATTGCAACCATTTAGTTAATCACAAGGACAAACATTGTTTAAAACCAAACTAACGACATTCTCTTTAGAAAGACGATTTAAGCATAGGGGACAGGAGCCTAGGCTAAACTGAGTAAATAAGGAGAGAGAATATTAAACAGTGGCTCTACAAGTAGTTTTTTTTTTCCACGCCATTTAAACATATTTCACACCAGTCTCAAACTGTGTTATCCCAGAAATGTTTTCCACACTTTGTTTTCCGTTTTCTGCTGCTGCATAGGAAATCAATGTTCATTCCTGAAGCTTCTGAACAGTAACGTTTACAGTGGACAATTCTTTTTAAAAACTGATAGCGTTCGAAACAGCTGTGAAGGTGTCATTATAGAATTACTATCAAAAACTTTAAAATAAAACCATTATCTGTTGTTTTGTATACATTTTTTATTAAGTCCGGAGGTTAGGTGGCATATTAGTAGTGCCATATAGTGCTCTACAATTTCTGTAAATTAGTGTTCAAGTTAAGCACTGTATCGTTTCCATGTGGTTACACTCATATTTGGTGATTCTGATACAAAAATCAACTTCAGGTAGAGGTTGGAAAAGTACCTGTTAATGGTTATGCCGGGTTGGGGATTCTGGATGTGTGATCCAAAAAGGGAACTTCCAAGGCCCGTGAAGCGGGTGCATCTCCAATGCTCCATGTAGCAATCTAGATTTGCAAGAAATTTTCCCAAGGGAGGTGATTTGGAATTATTTTTGTCATAAAGCAAATCTACATTGATTTTTATGTGAAGCTGCAGTGTGAATATCTTGTGGTGACAACCTAAACAATGTCCTTGATCCTTTAGTAGGCTGATGATTTATTATCCTCCAATGAATTCATTCTTTTGCCCACCCAGAAGATTTAAAACAGCAACCACCACTTACTAGATTTATTTATTTATTTTTAAATGCCATTCAATATTTTTTGCTACTGTTGGTTAAGTATCTGTCCAATAAAGAGCAGTAAAAAAGACACGGTAAATGCTTGCACCTATTAACCCTATTCAACTGGCTTGATGTGGTTTTAGAGTTTTATGATGGGGGCGGAACTTGGGCCTAGTTAGAAAATCCCATTTCTTATATAGCAGAGTAAAACCAAGGGGTCTGTAGGAGAAAAATGTGCACTTTAAAACCAAGAAATAAGCATCAAATCACACTCACGGTTGTTTTGTTTTGTTTAGTTGAAAGACCCTTAATTCCAGACTCAAGACATGCGGAAACAGCTTCCCCAAAAGAATGGAATAAGAAATGTAATCAACAATCAACGGGCAAAAGCAAGGAGATATACTATTACAATTCTTTCTTCTTTAGATTAATCTAATGCTGCAATTCTATTTTCATGTTTTTAAATATGCCCTGGACAAAGGAGTTTATCTCAAATTAGAATAACTCTCAGTGCTATTTTAAGTTATATCAATATATTCCATAACTCAATTATATTAATCATAGGAAAAATCTGTTCCTAGATCATTCTTAACAGCAACGTTTAAAATCATCCTTCCAGACTAGACTTGATTATCCAGTAATTCCAATGCCCGTTAATACCACAAAAATCACAGTGTTTTGTGATGGCCATTTACTTGTCACAGCACCTTTTATGGACTCCTGGGTTTGCGTTTAAGACAGGGGTACATTTTGAAGTCTAATCCAGAGAGTTGTTTGTGTTTTCCCCCTAGTGCCGCAACCACCAACTGCATCCAAAGGATTCCATAGAAGGTAGTAATGTAAGTTAAGTGAATCATAGTGCTATAACTCCTGCAGTAATGAAAACAGCCCTCAGTCGAAAATTGACTGGCTGAATAGTACACTATTTGTTGAAATGTAATAAAAATAAATAAAATATTTCATTTCTTTGTAGTTCTTGCACCGCCCTGGGAATGGTACAAATGACTGGGGCAGAACTACATGAGGTAGGTGTACTCACTGTATTAAGAATGCCCCATGTCAGCTTCTACACTTCAAAATAGAGGCCTAGGAGAAAATTGCCTTGGTGAATTTCTTAACTGGAGGATGGCAGGAAGAATATTGCTAGCTTAATGTTTTTTGCACAAAATGCACAGCTTTCACAGAAAATGTGCACAGTTTTTAATCACTGAAGGTAGGTAATCCTAAGTGTCCTGAAACTACATGACAAAAACTCTTTCGTTGTCCTAGACATCCATTGGGAATCAGAAAAATCAAGATTTACCATCCTTAGTATGTTACCTTTGGCGCAGGACAGACGGACATGATAGGGCGCCTTTGTCATGTGCGAGGGGCAATGTTTCAGATGCTCCTCGCATGTGATGAGGGCATCAAAATGGCAGTGACCTGTACAGATGGGCGCTGCCATTTTGACGCAATGGACACTTAGCGTCTGTACGTCACAGTGCCATCATGACGTTGTGAGTGCACCACTGGCGCACTGTAGCGTCATTATGGTGCTGCAAAAAGAACCTGCTTTTTGTGGGTTCTTTTTGCTGCAAGAGGAAGCTGCGCGGTTTATCCGCTGCAGCTTCCTCATGCAACACAACAAGGCGCCGGCAGACCACCCTTTTGGGGCGGTCTGTACCGGGCCATAGTCTCTGTGTTTTATTATTGCTCTCTTCAGTAAATTGGCTGGTGGTAAATGAGATCTAGTGTTTGTTTATGTTTATTGATAAGCCCTTAGGCCATTTCAAAATAACACAAAATAACACTAAAACAAGTAAAACACACTATAAAATCCTATAGAAATTCTATAGCAATTAGAAAAGAACTAAAATGCAATAACACAGAATCTGAAATGTATATAGAGTACCGTATGGATGTCATATAAATGTAAAACAATATAAGTACATTAGAAGTACATTACCTAAAAATGAAATATTGTTATAAAACTGATCATAAAAATCTATACCGCAGGTTCAAGATACAAAAATGGGTACAAAGAATAAAAACGAATGTATTACAGCATTAAGATGATAATACATAAAGTAATAAAATTGACATAAAGCATCACATGTCAGAATCCTTCATCACCTCAGCAATTTTACCCCAATTGGCCCCACATATCTAACTCTCGACTGTTTAGCTTTACGTAAAAGCCAAGCTGTGATAATAGATATTTTTGAATCTTGGCCACTCATGAAGTAAGAGATTCTAACATGGGTATCCCAAAACATTGTTCTTTTGATATAGGGGCCAAGATACTGGAGCTCTAGTGTGGTGTAATGGTATGAGTGTTAGATTAATACACTTGAAGACCAGAGTTCGAATCCTCATTCAGCCAGGGTTCAAATCCTCACTCACTGGGTAATATTGAGCATGTCACACTCTCTCCTCCTCAGAGGAAGGCAAGGACAAACCGCCTCTGAACCAAGAAAACCCCATCAATAGTTTCACCTCGGGATTGCCATAAGTCAGAAATGTCTTGAAGGCACACAACAACAACAACCAAAACTCATTGACAAAACCCAATGAAACTGGAGAGCACCCAATGGAATCCAAAGGGAAAAAAGAGACACCTCTAATTATAGCACAGTACAGTATAACATAACAACCTAATGTATCATAATGTATGTACAACATAAACTACACAGTTTGTACATACTAAGCTCTGCACATACGAATATGAAATCTGACTTCTGAGGCTGAGAATCACATGTGATTTGCCGGACAGAAAAGAAATAGAAAAGAAGTACATGAACTAGGCTCATAGTTTTTAATGTTAGCAGATGGTCAGGAAAAGCTGGGGGTGGAGGAGAAAAGGGAGTGAGATAGCCTTCAAAGACATATCATGCAACTGGGGTATAAAAAGTTTTAAGTGACTTTTAAAAAGTGGGAGGAATCAGTTTCTCAGCTTTAGAAATTTTTGCAGTTGGATTTCAATGCACTGGGTCATAGGGCTTCGCTCTGTGGTTAGTTTATCATGGCCTGTTACAGACTGCCAAAATAAAGCTGCTTCGGGTCTCTTTGGAGGTATGCTATTTAAATGATGCATGGGTCCTAAGAGTCCAGAGGTCGCGCCAAAGCCACACTTCATTCCTATGCACTGGAGTGCAGCTTTGGTGCATCTTCCGGATTCTTAGGATGCATGCATCAGTTAAACAGCATACAGCCAAAGAGACCCGAAGCAGCTTTATTTTGGCAGTCTGTAACAGGCCCATGTCTTCTGAAATATAGGCTCTCTCTCTTCTCTGGATTCTTTCTCTCCCAAAGAACCAGATTTCAGAGGCTGTTTTAGGTTTGTTTCTCTCTTTCCTCAGGAGAAACACGTTTTCAGGAGAAAAGAAAATACCTGTGTTCAGATGAACACAAATCACAGAGCAAAGCCACTACAAATTGTGCTGAAACTGAGAGAAATCAGATTGGAGAGACTCATCCATTCCTATTCTCCAAAATTAAACACACAGCTTTCACATTGTATGCATATTCCTATGTGGTATTATAACTGCTCCATATTACTGAAATGACAACAATTTCCACACATAAGAAAGAAATTCTGGCTGCAGTCGAACACACACATTTCTGAGTAAATGCAATTGAACTGAGTGGGTCTTATTTCTGTATAGCCATACATATCATTGCCGTTTTAGTAGCCAATTTTGGGGGGAAACTTAAGCTTAAACCTTTTTGGGATGTGTAACCTTTCTTCAGTCTGAGATAGAATGTCTACAATGAAACCAAAGGAACACAGAGAGATGACTGTGCTAACTAGGAAGTTCATTGTCATTCCAAAACTGCCTGGGATATATGAAATCAAAGGCTTTCATAGCTGGCATACATAGTTTTTTGTGGGTTTTTTGGGCTATGTGACCATGTTCTAGAAAAGTTTCTTCCTGACGTTTCGCTAGCATCTGTGGCTGGCATCTTCTCTGAATGTCAGGAAGAAACTCTTTTAGAACATGGCCAAATAGCTGGAAAACCCTACAAAAATCTATGCCTGGGATATACTTTGTAACTCCATTGCCATGAGATTGAATGAAGGCTATTGACTTGGATGGCTTGAAACCACTAGTTGATGATTAGGTCCATCAATGTCTCCTACTGAAGATGGCTATTTTTCAATTCCACTCAGAAGACGCATGCTTCTGGATATCACTGTGCTGAGGAACATGAGTCTGGGAGTGCAGTTATACTCATGTCTTTCTGGTGAGCTTCATTTGGGCCACTGGTTGCCCACTGTGTGAGCACAATGCTGGAGAAGATAGTCTAATCTAGGCAAATGTGCATTGTGGGTTGGAAATTTTCCACCTCCAAAACACATCTCAGCACACCAACTTTACATTTGTTCTTTAAAATGGCAACTAGAAATAATGTTGCATCTCTCTCCATCACCATTTTGAGGAGAAATGGAGAGAAAAGACAGTGTTCAAAATGGGATAGGAGTTCTGAGAAAGTCTATGGGTATTGGAAAGGGAGGTTCATGAGAATTGTCACACACTGGGGAAAGCTTTGAATGTGATTTCCAGCATTTTTTTTTTTGCCTGAAAATCATGCCATTTTAAGGAGTCTTTGGGAGACTGGTGGGGACATCAAGGATTATAAACATGGGGTCCAGGAGCTTTGTATGGTCGTCAGGTCATGCTCCCCTTCAGGTCTAATCCAGCATGGAGCTCCATATGTTCTTTTTCTCCCCATGGGGAGGGAACTTACAAACTAACAATGATTTTCCTATGCTATGAAAACAATGTACTCTAGATCTTGTTCAACTTGAAGTCTTCAAGATATATTGCACTATAACTCCCAGTGTGAATCTGATCATGAAATTTAGAAGTTCCTATTCTAAAACTGATACCTGAAGGGATTTCCTATCCTTTACCTTTATGTATTTTCCATGTAAGAAGATTAACCATCCATTATGAAGCCAAGCCCTCCCTCCAGTCCATCTGCCTTGGTCCAGGCCTCGGAGGTAGAGAGGAACTGCTGGACCTCTTACCCTTTCCCGTCACCACTCCCTTCTCCTTCTGTGTCATGTCTTTTTAGATTGTAAGCCCGAGGGCAGGGAACCGTCTAATTAAAAAGATTGTATGTACAGCGCTGTGTAAATTTACAGTGCTTCATAAATAAAGGTTAATAATAACAACAACAACAACAACAACAACGTGATTATGACATTTGCTCCTTCAGGTCTCTTAGACTGCCAATCCTACCATCTCTGCTCATTGCAAGAATGATGGGAGCTGCAGTCCAACAACATTGGGAGGACCACAGATTGACCATTCCTTCTATTATTGGGTCTATCCAAGTCAAGATTAACAGGCTCAAATATGGAGAACTTTAATTGTATAGGAGAATCATGATTACTTTTGCTTCTTGGTGGTTTCTGTTTAGTTAAAGAGTAAGTAGAGAATAGAGATAAAAAAGAATTAATTGAAAACTGCATTAATAAAACCAGCTTACAGTTAATATGAAACAAATCCCATGACACTATAAACATGAAATACAATTGGATAATTTATGAAATGTGATCTCTCTTAAGCCAATAAAAGCATGGGTCAACAAATATAACTTAAGTCATAGAATGAGCTCTTCCCTTGACAGATAAAAGACCTAAATCATAACAGTTGTGAAGTCGCAGACTGAATATTGTCGAGAGGTAGGCCAGAGAAGGACAACAAAGATTGCTATGTTTTAAACCATCTTTGCGGCTGTACCTTCCATGCCTGCTTGATATGCACAGACTAGAGCATTTCCGGTTTGCTCCTTGCTTGGGAAAAAAAGGCCTCTCCTGGGCTTACATTAGTCTCAGGAAGGTGAAATTGTCTCTTGTGGTTTCATAGAGGTGTAGGGAGGGCTTTGGGATGGAAAAAAATAATGTTTTTAAGAAAGTAAAACATTATGCCAATTGTCCCTGAAGTCTAAAGTAAGAGGTAGGGCCCTTGAAGGTTCCATATGTCCCCACTCCTGGACTAGATGTTTGGAAGAAGAGCATAAATAGGCTCTAGACTGACATTTCTGTGTTGACTGGGCCATTGGCCAAGGAGCACCAAAGTGATACCTGCATAAGCATGTTATCTGACCAGAATCCTTGTGCAACTGGATTCTAATCATGTGGAGCTATAGACAAGTCAGCAGTGGCAATTGGTGGCTTTAGGCATTAGAAACAGTTTATCTGCTCCATATTTTAGACTGAGAGTCTAAAGGAGCTATCCAAGGCATTGAATCTTACTCCCAAAATTAGTTCTGCACCTTGTACTGTATAACCTCTTAAGCTTTAGACTAAAACCAAGAATGGATCCACTGCTTCTTTCACATGACAGCTGCTGGCTGCCACTGCAAACCAGTAATACTTTACAGATACCCCAATTGTTCAGGAGATGCTGGGAACAGGAGCTGCCAGGCATACTGGTTATGTGCTCAGTTAAGGTCCACTCCTCCCCCCCTCCATGCTTTATCCATGTGTAAAAGACCCTCTGTGAAAACAAGTAACATAGTCGCTGTAAAAGTTACTCTGCTGAAATAAAGTAGCTTTTAAAGGGTTAGGAGCAGGCCAGGTGGAGTCTGAAACTAGCAGCCAGAATCAGCACTCATATTGGATTTGTTTATTATATGACAAAAACCGATGTGTAGCTATTTAAAAGATCAGGGTGAATTTCCAGCATGAGGAGCTATTAAAATGTCATCTGTTTCCTGCAAGCATTTCCTCTTAATTCAGAAGCCATGCATAAGAAAGTGGAAGGTAAAGCTTGCATTTCAGTTCAAAACTAGAGGAAATATTAACAACGAAATAACTATATGTAATTCATTGTAAATCTTAAAGAACAAATAGGGGTTCAGAATATTAGCTACAGATGTTTTCTCCACCACCAGCATTTTCATGTCAGAATCTACCAGATGGTTCTGACTGGAGTTTTGTACCATCAGTGATCCAAATTCTGTCCAAGAATCTAGGAATCAGTGCGACAGTGTCATTGTGGCATTTTCCAAGCAGTGTCACATTCTGTACTTGTCCTTTTGTGATCCTGTCTGTGGTGATTTCATTCAGGTCTTTTTCAGTCCATTTGGAATTACTCCCAGAGTACTACAGGAAGTACAATATTTTCTATTCTTTCGCTAGAGGGACTGAATCTCAGTTTGCATAACCTCATATTTAATATTTTTCCCTGTATAGCCTAGTGGTAAAGTAAGCATGTCCAGGAAGCATATTAGTTATGACAAATTATCATCATCATCATCATCATCATCATCATCATCATCATCATCATCATATCCTGTTGTATGCCCAAAAGGTTTCACATGAAGCTATTTCAACAACTAAATAATTTATTAAGTTCCATTAAGACCAGTGAAAGAGAGTTACATCCCAGTAAATATAACAGCCTGGAAGGAAGCCCCATGATGGACAACAGAATACAAATATAAGATTTCATTTCTCTCACTGAAAACGTTTGTTAAGAAGCATCCCTTTAAAGGAGATCTAAGAATGAGCAAAAGCTGAAAAGACTTGGCAAAAGTTAACACAAACATTAAGGATATGAAGAAGAGTTGTCAAAATTTTTACCAAGACAGAATAAAGTCCTTGGAAGATTTCTCAGTCCAGTCTGTGTTGTTTTCTGCAGCTGCTGTGGATGGACAATGGGGCAATCCTTGCTAGTCTGGTGCCTTGAGATCTGTATTTTTCCACAGACCCTTGGGATGAAATGGCAAGGTAAAGGAACTTGTGTTCCTGGACTGCCTTACCAAACCCCATTGAATTACAAACCCTTCCATAAAAGGCCAAAAAGGGCTTTTGGCCAAACACTATGTTTGGGTTGACAGTTAGAATGGATGATTGGATGGATTGTTGTTTCCTTGCCCTCTCAGCAAAAGGAAGGGTAGGACAAGTAATCGTCAAAGTTGCAATGATGTGGAGAGTTGGGGAGAATATGCTGGAGAAAAGGAAGGCGGGGACTGAACTGAAGCAGATTGGAAAACAGGAACTCCTCTCTGCTCTCATTCCAAAGCAAGACACTGTTGTCCCTATAAAGCAGCTTGGCCTTTTGGGGAAGGGTTATGCTCCAATAAGGAAGTAATGCAAACTTATCCCTCCCCCATTTTTTGGTTGCCATGGTTATAGTGCTGTCTGATACAAAGCCCTCCAAATTTGCATTGCAAAGCAACTGCAAGCAATGAAGGACACACAACTTGGTATTCTGCATGCAGACAGCCCAAAGAACTTTTCGTTTGAGAGCTGGCAAGTAGAGCAGGGCTTCATAAGAGCTTATCAGAAGGACTTCCAAACAGAATCATAATTTGGGAGCCTTGTAATCTTGGTTTAACTCATAACAGGCAGGTGTAGCTGTGCATTGGTGTGCATCTGTTTTAATTTGCCCCCACTTTCTACCCAAACTCCTATGCTAAATAAGGAGTTTTATGTACAAATCAAATGTGATTGATTTGTACATAATGCTGTTGTTGTTAACTACCCTCGAATCGACTTCAACTCAGGATGTCTCGTGGATGAGATCTCTCCAAGAACTGATGCTCTCCTCAGGTCCTGCAGGCTCAGGCCTAAGGCCTCTCTGGAGATTAAGGGGCAGAAAGCATCCTTATCCTGTCCTTTTCCCATCGTGATTGCATGAATGAGATGAAGATTTTCACACAATGATGTGCAAATCCCATTCTTATCCCATCAGTGAAGTGCCATGATCCTGTAGGTTTGTAATAACACTTTCTCCCATCTTTAACCCCCGAAAGCATGAATGGAACATTATTACCGCAGGTGCGAACATTTTAGTCCAACTTCCTGACATGTAGTCTCCCTCTCTTTGTACTATCCTCTACCTTTCCTAGCATTATAGCATTTTCCAATTATTCATACCTTCTCATGTTGTGGCCAAAATACGACAGCCTCAGTTTAGTCATCCTGACTTCCATGGAGAGTTCAGGCTTGATCTGTTCTCAACCCCATTTGTTTGTCTTCTTGGCCATCCACAGAATCCTCAGGACTCTTCTCCAGCACCACATCTCAAATGAGTTGATTTTCTTTCTGTTGGTTTTCTTTAATGTCCATTTCTCACATCCATATATGTGAATACGATGGCTTGAACAATCCTCACTTTAGTATTCAGAGTTATCATTACACTTTAGGATCTTTTCCAGTTCTTTCATAGTTGCCTTTCCCAAACCCAATCTTCTTTTATTGTCTTAACTGTAGTCTCCATTCTGATCAATGTTTGATCCAAGGTATGGGAACTCTTTGACTATTTCAGTTTTCTCATTATCTAGGATGTATCCTTGCAGGTCTTTCATAGTCATTATTTTTGTTTTCTTAATGTTCAGCATTAAGCCTGCCTTGTCACTTTACTCCTTGACCCTCTTCAGTAATTGCTCCAAGTCTTTATTGGTTTCTGACAGCAGTATTGTATTGTCTACATATGTTAGGTTGTTAATGTTCCTTCCTCGGAGCTTCACTTCTCCTGCCTCTGAGTCCTGCTCCCAGCTCTGCATGCAATATTTTCTTCATACAGGTTGACCAAATAGGGTAATAGGATGTAGCCTTGCCTGATCCCTTTGCTGCCTGTGAACCATTCTGTTTCTCCATATTCAGTTCTGATGGCAGCCTCTTGTCCTAGGTACAAGTAACACATCAGGACAATCAAATCCTTTGATACTTTCTTATTTTTAATAGCTTTCCATAGCTTTTGGTGAGCTACAACATGCCCGCATTATAGCCGGGCGCATCACATCAGCTTCCAGCGTAAGATATGTAGACAATATAATATTGCTGGTGTGTGCTGGAAAAACTCCTCTTGAGCCCCGGAAGACGTAATGGGGCACGCACCCGCGGTGCACACCCCACAGCATGCCGTGTACACGAGCCCCATTACTTCTAATGGGGCTCGAGCATACACATTTTTCCTCTTACGCGAGGGGGTCTGGAATGGATCCCTGTGTAAGGGAAGGGCGCGCTGTATTTTGTAGTCAATAAAGCACATGGAGCTTTTCTTTTGGAAAAAGAATTCCCTGGTGCACTCCATTATCCATCATATGTTTGCAATGTGATCCCTCATCCCTCTTCCTTTCTTGAATTCAGCCTGCACCTCTGGGCTTTCTTGCTCCATATATGGTAGAAGTCATTGTTGAAAAATTTTGAACATGACTTTTCTTGTGTGGGAAATTAGTGCAATTGTCCTATAGTTACTGAAATCTTTTGTGTCTCCTTTTTGTGTATAGGAATATACTGTATATTGATTGCTCCCAATCTGTGGGCCACTGCTTTGTTTTTCATATATGTTGGCAGGTTTTAGTTAGAACTGAAGTTGATTCTGTATCTGTGGATTGTAGCAGCTCTATGGGTATGCATCTGTTCCTGGTGATTTGTTTTTCCCAATTTCTTTGAGTGCGGCTTTCACGTTGCTTTCCATGATTTGGGGTTCATGTTTGTACATTTCTTCTTCATTTGTGTCATTTGTCCTTTCATATTTTTATATAGCTCTTCTGTGTATTATTTCCATTTTTTTAATTCATCGTGGTCATGTATTATGTTCCTCTTCTGATTGTAGAGCACCCCTACCCTTGGTTTCATATTCCAAAAGGAAAGGACTTGAGATTTCAACAGTTCAAATGTGGGAAGATCTTCCCCTGACAGATTTGTCCACTTGGCCCCAGGACTTTCAGGGCTTAGCACTTTAAAAGCCTGGCTTTGCATTCCAGATTATTCAATCATGTTAGTCTTGCATTTTAGGTGGCCAACTTTCTATCTCTCTCTCTCTCTCTCTCTTGGAGACAGATACAACCTACTGATGTTGGCTGGTTCAAAATGGGGGACAATTTTCTTTCAGTTCTTTTTTTTTTTTTTTTTTGGAATGTTTTTAATCAACATTAATAAATCCTGAGCAACCATGGCCCCGAGGAACTCAAAAGGCGGGGTGGTGGCGGCGGCTGCCTACCATGTCCCATGAGGCTGTGGCCATGCAGGACTTTGAAGGCCAGGGGAGCTGCTGAGAGAGCTGAGTGCATCTCTCACATTGCTGCCATGGTGCCATGATGAAGATGGTGCTTGGCAGAGGAGTGAGGGAAGGGGATGTGCTCCCTGTGCTCTGCCACTTGCCCCATCCACCCTCCTGGGCTCCTTCTCTCTGCTGCACCCAGTGCGTCCATGTGTGTGACCTGGCCACAGAAGAAAGAAGCATGGAAGGAGGGAGGGTGGAGTACCACAGGTCAGGATCCATAGCGAGTCCCCCAGGGGCCACAATGGTGGTGACAGAACCTGCCTCCCTCTCCCGCCTCTCTCTGGCCATATCTCTCTGTGGGCTAGAGATAATAGCATTTTCCCACTTTTACAGAGGTCCTACAAAACCCCTAACCCCCATTAATATGGAGGGCTGACTGTACTGTTTACAGTATGTAACATATAAAGATCTAGACAACCCAGGTCCCTGCTAGATAGTATTCCCATATGACTCTATCTAGATTCTGAAATTTAGTTAATCTTATTCTGAACAACCTTGAATCCCAATTTTGGAGGAAAGGTGAAAAATAAATCAACCCAACAAAGGTGCCCTGTGACCAGAAAAGCACTGAAGATGTCATTTCCAAGCACCTCAATCTCAAGGTTTTGGAAAAGTTTTGCTTAAGGTGCTGCCAAACTGAAATTGTAATATTTTGGGGTCATATTTGGTCATTAATGACCATAGAAATGAATTTGAAAGAGCACTTATGGTCTTGCATCTTGCAAGACCATAAGTGCTAAACAGGATGCTGGGCAATGTTTGTGTGTCTAAAGAAAGGAAGCAGGAAAAAATACCAAGGAAATTCAAACATTCTAGATGTTAACAGTTTTCAATGTCTCACTCTTAGCAATGCTAAAAATTTGGGAAATGAATGAAAATTTCATTGGGGGACATAAATCTTATTTGGGAGAAATGTGCTCATTTTGCCCATCCTCAGAGTTATGGGCCTGGATCCCCAGCACAGAACGCAGAAACATACAGACAGACATTGATACAGTTAGGAACTGCTTCTTTAAAGTATCAAAGATGTGAGAATGCTGGGATTAATACGGTGTAATTTTGAGAAGGTTGCTCATATATATATATATATATATATATATGCAAAAGAGAAGAGGACCTGTAATAACTTTAGTAGCTATGAAAAGACAGAATTTCAGTAGGTCTAGCTTGTCATGCAAATGTCACCTACTCTTTCAAGGGAGCCCATGGAGGTGTGGTTCCCACAAACCTATTGATGTACAGTGGAAAGGGCACCAGAAATGAATACAGAATACTGATTCCCTAATCTAGAATTCCAGTATATCTTCAAGAACATAATGTTCCCCTCAGATCACTCAAGAAGTAGACAGCTTAGGGAAAAAACATTGGACTGGTTTACAGAATCCCACAGTCAGCATGGACAACATTAATAATATAACTGTTACTGTCAACAACTATTTTCTATATCTAAATTTGATGTGATCTCTGTGTCAGCATTCCACTTTCACCTTCAAAGTCACCAGTGGGTTTCCATGGCTGAACTCTGGTCTCAAACCATTGCACCACACTGGCTCTCATGGTATACACAAAGCAAAGAGAAACAAAGCCGTTGACGTTTGTCACTGGAAAGCGAATACAGCACCAAACATACTCAGCCTTCTTATAAGATGCAAAAGATGATCACCTTCTATGACAATTTTGTTCTCTAACCAAAGCCATACTTTCCATAAAGAGGACATGACAGCAATATTGCATTGAGCCTTCCTGCCTGATCCATCATGTTCTGTTGGAACTAAATCTCATTGCTTCCATTTAGGGTTATTCTCAAATAAATGCATATAAAACAGTAAAGGAAAAACTCTATGAACCCACTTAAGTTTGGAAGATTACTTGGAAAGTTTCTTTTTTAAAAAGAAAGATTTGTTATCATTATTACAATTTTTTAGATGTGTTAACGTTACTCATAACATGAAGACACCAGTGTTATCAGTCATGATAATACTATGAAAAGGACTATGCCCTTATTACACCTCAAAGTAGCATAATCATTTTAACTGTTCCTTCTAGGCTCCAGTGATATGGCCAGATGCAAAAGAGGACACAGCTCCTATATTTTCAATATTTGTGAAACAGATGAAATTTCAGCAGGTTCAGTAGGTACACTGCCTGTTAATATCTCCTATTCTTCACAGTTATTAAAAGCAAGGGAACCACGTCCTTTTTTGTATCTGGGCACAGTACACTTCAGTTCACCAGCTGTCTCCTATAAGATCAATAACACTGACATTATGATTTTCACTGGCTATAAGAATATTAATTAACACCCAAGATCATGATCCTGCTATGAATTTCAACATTTGAATTTCCTCACTTGATTCAAACTGAAATGGAATGTTAATGTTGCCATTTTTATTACCTATATTTATATATGAATGTTGGTTTCCTTCTTAATCTCCCAATTGCCTTTAAATGTGGTTTAAATTTATTTTCAACAACAATAATATTCCTTTGTTTCTCCCAACTATATTATATCTGTAAGTATAAGGCACTAGTAGTTTGGATCTCAAGGTGAAACAATAATAAAGGCTTGATTTGTAGTGGATGCTGGTCATTTTTATAACTACACTCCATTAAAACCTTGTGCAGCCAAAGAAAAAGCAAGCAAGCAAGCAACTCTAATCAACCACTCCAAAATAAAGAGCTTTACCTACTGAAGTTTGTCACCTCCATGTTTTTCTTAGGGCTTATGCTGAGACAGGAATCTAGCTGATAAATCTCCATGGAAAAACATTCCATCACTTGTTAGCTAAAAGACGGCACTGAAAATGAAGTGCTTTGTGGTGTAGTTCTTAGAGGAAACTCAGGACAAGGTGAAGACAAACATTTGCCTACCTTGCACTGACAGCTGACATTTTCATAATCCAGGACCGCCCCATGTCTAAAGCAAAACCTGTTCTTCAAATCTCTTTTATCTAGTATCATTTAGATAAGAGCAGGAAAAATGAGGAGGGCTTTGCTCATTCAAGTATAAACAGTGCACAGAAGGGGAGTGAAAGCACATCAGATGAAGCAAACTCAATTGTAATGTATTATGTAATGTAAACCCAGGATATGTCACCTGAAGTTTTTGTTGTTGTCCTTCAGATAACTTTATGACTGTGCTAGACGACAGGAAGCCATTGACGATTTTCAACAAGTAAGATTCCAGAGACTGGAGTAGATGGTGTACTAAAGCTAATGCTGCCAACTTCTTTCTTTCAATTAGGCCTGTTACAGATTGCCAAAATAAAGCTGCTTTGGGTCTCTTTGGAGGTATGCTATTTAAATGACGCATGGGTCCTAAGAGTCCAGAGGTCACACCAAAGCCACACTCCATTCCTAAGCATTGGAGTGCAGCTTTGGTGCAGCTTCCGGATTCTTAGGATGCATGCATCATTTAAACAGCATACCTCCAAAGAGACCCGAAGCAGCTTTATTTTGGCAGTCTGTAACAGGCCTCAGTCTCAAAGGTGCTACAAGATCTCTCTACATACTGATTCTACAGACTAACACAGCTATATCTTTCAATGGTTATTGAGGTTCCACTGAGGCTTATAGTTCATGGATCAATATTAGAAGCAGGAGTATGGATAGTAGGAGAGGCATTATTGCAGTATCCCATCTTTTTCCCAGTCCAGGATGCAAGGCAGCTTACAGAGTTAAACCAGCTACAGCTAAAAATTTCACATGGTACAAAAGTTTTAAATATTATTGAATTTTCAATAGAATTAAAAGCAGAACAAACATGACTGACAACTAGCATTGCACAGTGGTTTGAGAGCTGGACTAGTACACTGGGAGACCAGGGATCGTAGAAACCCACTGGTTTTGACTTTGGTCAAATCACATCTTTTGAGCCTCAGAGGAAGGTAAAGGCAAACCCCTTCTGAATGAGTTCTGCCAAGAAAACACATGATAAATTCACCTTACAGTCACCATATGTCAGAAATTACTTGGAGGCACACAACAACAACAACAACAACAACAACAACAACAACAACAACATCCATGACCATTAGAAAGAAAAACAAAAATACACCATGCAGTACATTATAAAATGACCACAATACTGTGAGGTAGGTCAGATTGAGAGTTTGTGGCCCAAGTTTAACCAGTGGACCTGGTGCCTCAGTGTAGACTATAACCTGGACCTCCCAATTTTCTCTCCAACCACTGTATCACTAGAAAAACACAGAAACAAAATCTGGTACTTTCCAGTCTTGTAAAATCAGTCTTGATGCACTCCAGGTTACGTCACAGGACTGATGAAAGGATGAAGTAGAATAAATTCCATTTATATTTCTCCAACTTCCTTAGGAAGAGCAATGGATAAGAATGCAAGCACAAAATATAAAATGTCCTCACATTACAACTACAGTCAGGTGCTGGATTTTTCTTTTCATTTGTTTCAAGCACAGGAACTCTGCAAGGAGAAAAGCTGGCAACTCAGGATGTGGCATTTGTTTTTTTTAAATTCTTAATTTGATAGTGTTTGCCTTTCAAAGTAGGGTGGTATAAATTACTCACTACTTTATTCCTGAACTGATGTGGCCAGGAAATAAGATAAAATTTTGGTTAGCTCCTAACCTCATGTGGGATATTTAAATGTGGGACATGGATCAAGAGACTAATGAGGAAATTAATATATAGGTATATAACCAAGAGCTCTCTCAGATGCAAGAACAAGCAAGCAATCAGACATGTGGAAACAATTTTCATACAAGCAGGAGGGGAAAACACATACAACTTTGATTTTTGGGCGATTGAAGGCCATCAGTAAGTCAAGATTAAGCACTTAAAGCTCTAATGATATGAAGAAAGATTTAAAGTGCATGCTCAACAGTTATGATCTACATAGCTTTGTAATGTTTGGGTTCATGCTATTCACAGGTGTGTGTTTTCCAGTATATGAGCCCATTGGAGCTTTAAGGTTTTCTGGAGAGGACCTTCTCAGTGGCGTTCCTAAGGGAGTGCCATGGTGTGGTCTACACCAGGTGACACCTCAGAAGGGGGATGATACTCAGTTGGGTCCTCCTCCCTGTGCACTAGCCCCACATTTCCCCTTGTGCCATCGCCACACTCTCTCCCCCCAATGCCATTCCCATGCACTATCCCTGTACTCCCTTCTGCATGTGCTTCCACTGTGCCATCCCTGTGTATGCTCCCTCCTGTTGTTCCCATGCTCCCCTCCTTGTATGCTCCCCCCATGCTATCCCTGCATGCATGCTCCCTCTGCATGCCCTCACATCCTTTTTGTCATCAGGTATAGGACAGCACAAATTCCCTCCCCTATGAGCCATCCCCAGAAGCTCCACCCCCAGAAGCTCTGCCCTGAAAGCCCCACCTCTGGAAGCCCTGCCCCTGAACCAAGTGACACCCATTGCGGGAATGCCACTGACCCTTCTCTGTCCCACTGCTTTCCCGGGCTCATTTAGTAGGAACAGGGGAGAAGGCCTTCACATCCTAGGCTGGGATCATGTCTGCACAGACCAGAATACTCCAGGACTAGCCTAGAGTATGCTGGCCCTGAAGCTGCATCAAAGACCTTTCATTACCTGTGCTGTCTGGTGGTGCCAGGCAGCTGTTTGCACACTTGTCTCACTGTGCCTTCCTCTGCTGCCAGTGGTGGCATGAGTTGCTCCCCATGTGGCGGTAAATGTGGTACTCTGCATTGATCACATGGCTAGGTATCTCATTCTGACCTCTGTGGAAGTGACTTGTACTAGTGGGGGGAGCGGCAGGTGGCACAGTGGGACACATTGTAAACAGCCATCCAGCATCACTGGGTTCTGGATTTTTTGGAACGATGCAGAGCAAAAGGTGAGTTTTTTTTAAATTGGTTTAAGGGTGGTACATCTCGGGTCCAGCGCAGAATGGTTCCCTATTGGAAAAGGGGTCAGGCAAGGTTACATTCTATCACCCTACCTCATCAACTTGTATGCAGTAAATATTATATAAACAGCAGGTTTAGACTCAAAAAAGAAAGGAGTGAAGATAGGAGGAAGGAACATCAACAATATAAGATATATGGATGATACCATACTACATAGACTTGGAACAATTTCTAAGGAAGGTCAAGGAAGAAAGTGCAAAGCCAGGATTACTGCTGAGCATTAAAAACAAGCAAAAATAATGACCATGAAGGATGTACACAAACTGAGCCTAAAGAACAAGGAAATCAAAATAGTTAAAGATTTCCTGTACCTTGGATTAAATGTTGATCAGAATGGAGATTGCAGTCAAGAAATAAGAAGACTAGAAATGGAAAGGGCAGCCATAAAAGAACTCGACAAGATCATAAAGTGTAAAGATATACAACTGGGCATCAAAGTTAGAATTGTCCAAGCCATTGCATTCCCCAACACATGTGTGCTTGTGAAAGCTGAAAAGTGAAGAAAGCTGGTAGAAAGAAAATCAAATCATTTCAGATATGGTACTGGAGAATAGGGCTGAGAATATCATGGATATCCCAAAAGACAAATGGATGTGTCCTTGAACAAATCAGACCTGAGCTGTCTCTGAAAGCCAAGATGATCAAATTGAGGCTGTTATACTTTGGCCACATCATGACAAGGCATAACTTCTTAGAGAAAGATAATAATGTTAGGAAAGGTAGAGTGCAGTAGAAACAGAGGAAGACCACATGCCAGATGGATAGACACAATCAGGGAGGTAATGGACCTAAATTTGCAGGACCAGAGCAGAGCAGTGGAGGACAGGGAGTCCTGGAGATGTCTCAGCTGCAGGGTCGCCATGAGTTGGAGCTGACTCAAGAGCAGTTAAGAACAATAACTTCACAAATGATCATTTCACATTCTTCAGAGCCCTTCATCAGGCAGAATGATAGAAAGCCTACAGTACAGGGAGAAACAAAAAGTCAAAAAATAACTGCAAGTGGAGAACTTGCAGTGTGAGATAGGCTTCTCACTGCCCTGCTAATTTAAGGCCCAATACAGATGACCAAAAGTGCTGTCATAGGCTGATTTTAGGGCTCCAGAGGGCTGGGCGTCCATACCCGCCCAGCCCTTCTAGCAGAGCCCATGCACTATCTTGCCGGTGCCCCACCCACATGGGGCACACGATGATGATGCACGGGCATCCGTGTGCCCAAATGGTACTTGCCGGAAGTGGCGGTATCAACTAGTGCAAGTGCCATTATGGCACTCCTAAAAAGAAGCTGCTCGAGGCAGCTTCTTTTTAGAGTGTGTGTCGGTACTATGTGGTGCGGCTGCTGGGGCACCGATAAGGGAAAAGACGGGCAGCATGGAGCCGCCCGTCTGTCGAGCCCCTAAATTAACAAATTGTTGTGGGTTTTCTCCATTTAGTCCTTTTTCCCAGGAGGGTAGGATTAAGCTGGACACCCTTGTCCTCAATTTCATTAAGTCTTTTATTTCTCCCCTGATGTCTATATGGAAAATCTGCTTCCATTTGAGGGAATGTTTTGTCATAACAACCAGATTATGAGCTGGTTCTGCTTATACTTTTTGTCTCTGTTCCTCTCTTTCTACAACCACCATTTCCCCTATAAAGCAGAAATAAAGTGGTTTGACATCACTTATTGCCATGATTCTGACCTACAGAATCCTGGGATTTGCAGTTTGATAAGGCACACTTCTGACCTTACTCACATACCTCATCAAACTATACATTCTGAGATTGCACAGGATGGAGTCATGACAGTTTAAGTGGTATCAAACGGCTTTATTTCTGCATCCCAAAGAGTGTTCTCATTCTGTTAAAGTCAGGCATGCTTTCCTTCCAAAATCCCATTACTATGTAACCACCCTTTCTGTTTTTCTTTTTCAATTTTCATTCAAAATGTAGTGAAAAAATACAATCATAACTAGTCTGTTTCTGGATAAATTCTTAGATTATCTTTTAAAATAATAAAAAAGATACACCTGTTAATCTGTGAAAATTCTTTGTCTCCAGAGCGTTATCTTCCTCTTGTTTCCTTCTGGCCTTATTTTGGATCCAGTCCTTTTGGCACCAAATTCATTGTTTGAAGAAGCAATAAACCTGGTAGCAAAGTATAAAAAAGATAAACATAACTGTGTAGAAGGAAGAATTTAGATTTGACTTTTCTCCACCTTCTCTTGCAGTATTACAACATACTCAGCAGGACTTGCTAGCTTTTCCTCATTTACAGAGCTGTCATAGATGCAGTGTCCCTATCCACTATTAAGTTAAATCACTCTATAAAAACAATCATAAATAAATATAATTATTGATTATATTTATATTCCTAACATATGCATTCATATGCCCCTTTAATTTGTCAGGCAAGGTAAAAAAGGGAGGCTTGCTAATATGTACCTGATTACTATGATACTCAAAGGCTTCTCCAAACGTCCTAAAAATAAAAGACTGCCGACTCTCTCTATTCCTCTTCCTCCTTTTCTCCTTTTGCCCTCTTTTCTATCTCTGTGGCTGTTGCCACACTGCAAAAATAATGCAGTTTGACACTGCTTTGACTATCATGGCTCCAGCCTACAGAATCCTGGAATTTGTAGTTTGTTGTGGCACCAGAGCTCCCTGACAGAGAAGTCTAAATATCTCATAAAAATACAAATCCAGAATTCTATAGCACAGACTTATAGAATCATAGACTCACTGAGTTGGAAGAGACCACAAGGGCCATCCACTCCAACTCCCTGCCATGCAGGAACTCACAAACAAAGCATTCCCGACAGATGGCAATCCAGCCTCTGTTTAAAGACCTCCAAAGAAGGAGAGCCCACCCACACTCTGAGGGAGCTTTCCCCACTGTCAAACAGCTCTTACTATCAGGAAGTTCCTCCTAATGTTGAGGTGGAATCTCTTTTCCTGCAGTTTGCATCCATTGTTCCGGGTCCTATTCTCTGCAGCAGCAGAAAAAAAGCTTGCTCCATCCTCAATATGACATTACTTCAAATATTTAAACAAGGCTATAATATCACCAAAGGTCTGGTGAGGTAGTTTAGGTTGACAGATGAAGACTGGTCCAGTATAACTCTGCGAGCTCCATGGCTGAGTAGAAACTTGTACCCTAGTCTTTCTACTCCTAGTTGAACACCTTAACCTGAATGCAATGCTGGATGCCAATGGCAACAATTCCCATTAATGTCAACTGAGCAAAAACATTCTCTGCAGATTTTGCTTCATCTGGAATACAAGCTTTATTTCTCTCTCCCATTCTCTCTCTCTCTCTCTCTCTAGATACATATACACACATGCGCCTACATATTTGCATCCAATCAATACACACATATTCATCCACAGTGTTCCAAAGATATACTACCTCCTGGTGCCCTTTGCAAGAAATGCAAATAATGTGGTCTATAAATAAAGTGTACACTAATTAACACACATGCATGCCAACTAAACAAATAAATGAAAGTATTGTTGATGAGGACCTAGCTCTTTGAAGCAAACCTGTTCTCATCAGAGCTATTTCTGGAACTCTATGCAAAACCACAAAAGCCTTTTTAGAATAACTCTGCTGCGAATATCAATCTCATCTTTGGAGGTGTGTTGTAGTTGCATGTGCTTCTCTAGGGAATAGTTAAAGGGGCATTAGAGCTATAATCCTCCTGTTTAAAATGCTTAAATCTATATGGATGGAGGGCAAAAATATGAAAACTGTTTTAAAGGAGAAGCTGGCTAACACACCAGAGCTTTGAAGGTGAAGACACCTTTTGGGACATGTGGTTCCCCACCAGTCAGTCCATAAAGATATGTGGCTAAGCTGAAGACCCACCAGGTTCACATTCTCTGTTCTGGAAAGGTATCTGCTGAACACAAGAAGACTCTCTGAGCCCATTTTATAATTATATACTCTCCATAATGCTAGACCTTTCTTTTCTTTAGTTTTGTTTTAATGTTCTCTTATGTTAATTTAAATAAAAATTAAGTGTGTGTTAGGAGGGAAAGTTGTAGTTTTTCTGGAAGCTGGTCTTATTTAGTCATATAAATGGAAATAATCATCATCCCATGAAAGGACAGGTGCACAGATTGGGGGCACCTAGGTCCATCTCTGTCACCAGAGGCAAATGGAGTCATTGGACCTTTCCACACAGAGCACAGAAGTAGGGTCAGTTTGCATTAGTCGATGCGTATTCGCGTTATATCGCATTGGTGTTCCACACCTGTGAGCTCAGAATACTTATTGACCAATGCAATATGATGTGAATACGCTTTGGCCAATGCGTATTCATGGCTGGGTTCCGAACTGAAGGCAGCCAGCTCTTCTGTTTTGCGAGTCCGCAAAAATAGTGGATTCACGGGATCCATACTGATGGCCAGTGCGAAACCTCTGATTGTTTCGGAGTATTTGAGGCCAACTTTGACAGAATTAAACTGGGCACAGTAGTTTGCACACTGGTGACCTTCTGATTAGACTACTGCATTGCAATCTATGTGGGGCTGCCAGGTTTGAGTTAAAACAAACTGCGATTTCAGGCCTACCCAAGACTTTGTTTGGTGCCAAAAACTGACACACATTCTGTTGTAAGCTTAACTGGTAGTAAATTGATGCAGCAGACGGTGTACAGCAGAGGGAACATCAAAGTTCTTTAGCTGAAAAGTTAGGTTGCCCCTGGTAAGTATGGAAAGTTGGAGAATGTATAAAATATGGATAATTTAAGGCATATATGGCTGAAAAAACTGGAGTGGGGAACACTGATAATAATTAAACTGAATGGAGATATTATCTTCTACCACCAGGGGTCATTTTCACCCAATATGTAGACAGCTTTATGCAAGAGGCCAAATTTTAGTATTGTAAGAAAGAGTTGTGTCATCATAATTTAAACAGTCTACACTAAAGATTAGGCCATAATAATCCCAAGTAAATAATGAACTGTGAAACACAATAAATAACATTAAACTCTGTTCCCAGTAGGCAATATAATCTCAGTGATGATAGCATTCCAGCCTTTGCCATAAGCGCATCTGGTAGAATTGTGCTGTTAAGCAACTTATCTAATCTGATTAGTTTTTTCCCTGAGAATTGTTTTCTTTTTCCTGAACTTTGCCTGTGGAACACTAAAATGTATCAGTCTCAATATGAATGTACTGCGGGGAAAAGTGAGCCATCTGTTCCATGCCCTTTCCCAAGAATTGCTCCACCAACATAATGTGTGAAGCTTTGCACATTATGATGCTTTGAAGAACTGATGTTGTCCTCAGTGCCACCTCAGTGGCATCACTCTTAGGCTTTAATATTTACTAAGAATATTGGATTTACAAGTGACTGCATGGACACATGGACAAGTAGATATTCAGTCAGCATCTGTAAACCTATTTATACATTGTGAAGCAACTCAATGTACTTACATGTGTTACCTTTCCCTTCTACTATGTCTGATTCTATTATTTGTCATTAAGGTTATCAGGCTTTGAAAGAAAGTGAAAATTTACAATTTGTAAGTGTCAAATATAAATAGTCAACCATGGTATGCCTCTTTAAGGACAGTGAACATAACTCTTATATCGTGAAAGAAATCCACAATAATGTCACGAGAGGAAGATAGTATTTGTCTTGCCATTGTGTTATGTTTTGTTATTGTTTTATGTACATACAATTATATTGTTTAATAAAAATTGTTTAAAATTTTTATAATTTTTTTAAAGGCAGTGGACAGATGAAGATAGAAAACAAAGAGCTTGACTTCTAAAAATATTGGTCGTTCCATTTATTTTTGATAATGATCTGTAGATATAATAATTTTGGATAATGACCTGTTGATATTATAATAACAATGCTCTTATTCTAGTTGTGCTGTTATTGTATGTTCGTGTTTCTCTGTGTTTGTTTTACTGTCTTAGTTTCTGTATTATAAATATTAGTTTGACATTGAGAAATTAAGGGGACACAGGGTTTTTTTCCATCCCATTTTTCCACTTGTTGGAAAAGGTTTCAGCAGCATTAATACACCAATGGCAATAGAAATAATGCGTTATTATTTTTATAATTTCAAGTGTTCAGAATTCTTCTCAAGTATTATTTAGTTGCTAACAGCATCCCTGTAAGGCAGGAGAGGCAGATGAACTGGATGTCACTGAGATAGTAGATCCACAATGGATTTCAGTTCAGACTTTTAAGGAGCGATCCAAAGCATTTTGGAATAGGATTCAGCACCTTGGATAATTCCTTTATCATTCAGACTAACACCCAGAGCTGGAGGATCTGGGAGTTATAGCCCCAAAACTTTGCAGAGCTCTGCTCTTTGGTATCTCTAAATTGAGCACAAGTTCCTCCTTATCTGAATTCTTTGTGTGTCTCATTATTATATATTCATACACTTAGATAACCCAGTGTCAACAGCACTCCCATATATCCAAACTTCTGATTATCTGAATGTCCCTCAGGCTGTTTGGTTAATTTAGTTTGCATTGTATTTGGGAAGAAAAATAGTGCATCACACCTTCTAAGTTCATTAAAATGTACTACTTTGAAATTATGATTCACAAATTAATGCTTGGCAAAGTAACAAGATCCCAATTTCTCCTCGTTTTTACATTAAGGGCTGAAAAGGGAGTTGAAGAAGATTAATTACATTGCCTGCTAATCAATGCAAAGACATATTTTTCTGCTCCTCCACCTCATAATTTTTATTTCATCTAGTTCGAATTTTTTTAGGGTTGCCAGCTGTCCCAGTTTCACTGGGACAATCCTGGGTTTTGAAGGTACATCCCATCTGCTCTTGAAAATATTCCTGTTCACTGCTCTCCTGTAGACTATGTGCTTTCTGAGCAGCCAGGCAGCAAAGGACTGTGGGAGTCAAGCTGATAAATTATTATCCAACTATATAAAGCTACCCAAATTCCCCTAATGCTGAAAAATTAATTCAGCAGGGTGATCTTGTCACATGAAACTGGTGGCCACCACCGCACATGAAGTAACTATAGTAACAATTCCTAGTGTTGTTCATTAATCACAACCTATAGAAAGAGTGTGTAGGTACTTCTACACTTGGAGTGTGAGAGAATTACTGAATTTGGTCTTCTTGCAATGCATACAGATCAGCCTGTGTGCCAAAGGAGATATTACATAGCATCAAAAAGCAACATTGTCTTTTCCTCCATTTTACTTTACAGCAGTGGTTCTTAATTTTTTTTCTCTACCAGTTACCCCCTTTAAATATTGAAGGTGATCGCATGGGGGCAAAACCGTCCCCCGATGTGTTCTAACGAGTACGAGCGCAGGCGCGCACGGAGCGCGATGGGAACCCAATGGGAACCAGAACGCTAGTTTACCGCACGGTGAAACGCCGCCGCTGCTGCCGGCATTCCCATCGGGTTCCCGATGTGTTCCAGGAGGCGCCATTTCTGGGAACGCTTTTGAAACTGTTACCAGAAATGGCGCCTCCTGGAACACATCGGGAACCCGATGGGAACGCCGGCAGCAGCGGCGGCATTCCACCGTGCGGTAAACTAGCATTCTGGTTCCCATCGGTTTCCCATCGTGCTCCGTGCGCGCCCGCGCTCGTGCTCGTTAGAACACATCGGGGGACGGTTTTGCCCCCATGCGATAACCTTCATTGTTTGTTGCTGCAGACCTCCATGACATAACTCAAGATTTAAAACCATAATAATAATAATAATAATAATAATAGTACCTGAACCATTGACAATTACACCATTCATTAAACCTTCCCTTTGAGGTGCCAGAGGAGGAGAAGGAAAGACTATTCTCTTGATTTTTCCCACCAGTTTATGGCTGGAGCAACATGCAGGCCCAGCCAGCCAACCTTTGCCTTGGTTGCTGTCACTCAGGAGATTGTCAAATGGAGGACGGGATAGGAATGGGACCGCTCCCCCATCCTTATCCTGTTCATGCCCCAAGTGAAAGTGATTGCGCAGATCACTTTCACACTGCAACCAGCTAAAAAGTACTTTCAGCTCTCATGGTATTAATGGGTTAAGCAGTTAATACAAAAGACTGAAAGTGACAGCTGAGAGTGCTTTCAGCTGCAGTATGAAAGTGATTTGCACAATCACTTTCACTCGCGCTTTCCTGCCGGGTCAAATGAAGGCACATGTGAAAGTCTTTTCTGTGATCAGGCAGGAAGGATGAGACAGGGACAGGGCAATGCTGTCCCATCCCTCATGTGATAATCTCCATAGTCCACTCAGTCTGTTTCCTCCCTATAAACTCTATCCATTCCCTTTTCATCCCTCTCCTATGCACCAGTCAGTAGGTAGACATTTATCTGATTAGCATTTTTGGAGGAAAGAGGGTTGCTGTTACCTTCTTTACTTACAGGTTGCCCAAGGAGATGGCGGCATCCATTTTTTCCATCCCCACACACATGCACAAGTGTCAGTGGTGGCAGTACTGTGGTTGGACCCCCCCCCCCCCCCAAATAAAGAAGGAAGTAAATGGCAAAGCACCTGGTGCTGTGAGGATTAAATGGGGAGAGGACAGCCTTGACTTCACTGAAGGAAAGTGGAATGCAAATGTAACCAATAAATGAGATTTAAAATATACACTGGGCACACTTCAGTCTTTAGTGAAGAGAGCATGCCTGATGGGGCTTGCCTCCACCTCTGCTGCTGCCCTACACCATTTTTAATACGGATTTATAAACCTTGCCATGCATTCACAGTCTCTATTCAAGCCTTGAGGTGATATGAATGTGAGATTTACAAGTCCCTATTAAAAATGATGTCGGGCAGCAGCAAAGGCAGGGGTCAGGTCCTGGCTGTTAGGAACACATTGTTTGAGCTCCCTCACCTCTGGCTCCTTTTGCTGCTTTTGAGGAGTGTTTGGAAACTTCAGATTATCCAAATTGTTTCAGACAGATTGTTAATTGTGGTTGGCCACAGAGAGCACAAAACACCATTGTGGCAACAGCTTCACTGTTTGTCAGTCTGTTTCTGGACACAATTCAAAGTGCCACTTATGGCATATATTGCTAAGGTCCTAATTATCCATATGATAACTAAAATAAAATAAAAGTAATAATCTTTTTCTTTCTTTTTAAACAATATTATATTCCTACCCGTGTTTTGTGATCTTCTAGCAGGGCCCTTCCTTCTGTCCTACTATCCTTAGCAAGAGAACATGGGAAAAGGCCTTCTCAGTGGCTGCTCCCAGTCTCAGAAGTTGCTTTCCTAGATTGTTAGATTGGTGCCCTCCTTACTTATCCTTCCATAACCAGTTGTTTCAGTCTTTGAAGATCCAGGGGAAAAGGGCCATTTATAAGGTATTATATTATATTATCTGTTTTCTATAATTGTTGATTT
>NC_056527.1:60362088-60565004 GCF_019175285.1 Sceloporus undulatus | reverse complement strand
TATATATATATATATATATATATATATATATATATATATATATATATATATATATTTCAGTAGAGCTTAATTATATTATATATGTTAACTTTTAAATAATCTGAAATTTCGCTGTATCTGTTTTAATTTTTGTTAGTGTCTTGACTTCCAGACTGGCGGAAAGGTGGAATGACAACAGCGACAATATAAAGGTGAAGACCAACAGCCACAGCTCCAATTTCCTACTTTCCAAACATTTGAAAGAGCGCACTTTAAATGGCTCATCAGGAGATAATCTGCATTGCAGGCTTTCTCACAAAATAAATCTTGTCACCAGTTAAAAATTCTGGCTGAGAGCCCGGATTGTAAGATGTATCATAAAGTTCCACATAGGGGGAATCATGAAAACAATTCCCTCTTACCTGCAACTCACCTTTTAGATATGCCAGCATTTTCCCAATCAATGATCCTATAACTGGGTGTGCATTGATAGCCTTCCTCAGGACCTTCTGGGAATCCTCTGGATGTCCTGAAGGATGACATCAGTATTGTACATTCTGCTGTATGGACATAGCTGGATGCTTCTCTGCCACTCCCTCCTCCTTCAGTAGCCAATATATTGGCATGGGGTGGATCTTCAGCAGATACAGATTTGGAGAGAAAATTTGGGTGTTGTGTGAGGAGGAAAAAGATTCATATCATGAAAGTGACAAAATACCCATAAACATGCAGGCATAGGTTGAACTCATGCTGGTGTAAGTCATGGACAGGATGCTGACAACATTTTTTTTAGAAAAGCTTATCCAAAATTTTAGACAATAAAAATCTATCCAGGTGAGCCCTTCATCCCCAGTCCCATTTATTGGCAACAGAAACTAGACTACCAGATTAATCTGAATACACTTGCCATTTCTTTTCAGCTAAAATCTTGTTCTCTAAGGAAAGGAGAACATATATTGTTGTTATATGCCTTCAAGTTGACTTCAGTTTATGACAACCCTATCCTAGGCTTGTTTTGTCAAAATTGATTCATGAAGTTTGCCATAGCCTTCCTCTTAAGCTGAGTGTATGATGCAGTGGGTGACCCAATGACTCTCCCAGAGTCCTGTTCCAACACTCAAGCTACTACACCATGTTGGGTCTCAAAGAAGATCACCTCCTACTTTTTTAGGTCACTGAGGGGTTGTACATGCCACACCTTTTAGCACCAGATTGGGGCCGCAGCAAGTGCATACTCACACCGATCACACCGTTCCATGGTGCAAAAAGGAGCCACAGAAAAGTGGATCCTTTCTGCGCTGCAGAAAGGGTGCCATAGCCACCGATGCAATGGCATTTTTTGCACTCCTTTGGTGCCACATCATTTAGACGCAGTACAAGAGGAGCATCATGATGCTGCCTGCCGTGTGGAGCGGTGTGCAGCATCAAGCTGGCCTGGAGGCGGAGTCGGGTATGTGTAGGGTTGCCATAAGTCAGGACCTCCAAACCGGAACAAATGTAGGACAAAATTTTCAAATGTAGGACATATTTTTTGTGTCCTACATTTGAAAAGGAGCCTTGCTGAGGGGAGGCTTTCCTTCCCTGCCTGGGCCCCATCCTTGCCACAGCAGTGGCGGAGCCCAGGCGGGATATGGCAAGCCTAGGTGTGTGTCATGTGGATGCCGTGCCCCAACTCCCCCCTGCAGACTAGCCTTAATGGTTGGTCTGTACAGCCTGTGAGTCAGGTAAAAGGGCTACATTTCCTTGAAAACCAAGTAACCAAGGTAGATAGTTAAATGCTTTATGCATATATGTAAATGTTACTTTTTCATAAACATGCATAGGATCATCCTCCAAGAACTCAAGTTTCTGCTTCTTTAACACTAACAGCTAGTGAGTTCAGTGAGATAGTTCTTTCTACATAAACATGCATAGGATAGCAGCCTCTGTCCTATCAATTTCAAAATGTGCCCAACTTGGGGTGGATTGTGGCCCCATATCTTTAAAATGACCTGGGCTAGTTTTACTGTAAGATCCCAGAAAATGAACAGAACTGGAATATGCGAGAATGGCTTTCTGCCACAAAGAATCCAGATATTATGTCAATAATTGTATCTTTCACTCCCTCTTTCTCCAGGGATAGCAGGTTAGGTCTTCCTTATGAGTGCATAATTTTCTCCACCTGGACAGATTTCCAAGTGTAGCAGCCATACCAGGGGGAGTAGGAGTAAATTAATTGCAATGTAGACTGCAATGTATTCACCAACAAAAACCGCCAGATATACTCAACATGGTGTGTGACATTTAAATTAGAGAGGGATGAACCATGGGGAATTTGAGAATTGTTAACCGTTACCTCGATGTCTTCAGTTAAGCAAAGTTCATTCAAGTTTGCAAATCTTCTTAACATATAACAAGGCATGCTTTTTTTGAAAAACAAACTCTCATTTTCTTTTTAAATGAAAATGTGCGCACACACACACACACACACACACACATGCATTAACACACACAGTGTTTTTAGATAGAGTGACATTCGAGTTTCTTACTTTTCCTCTGACTCATATGAATTTTGTCAAACTTGGAATAGTTATTTTTGCTGGACTACTAACTGCAGAATCCTTCATTCCTCATGGCTAACAGACAAACTGGCTATGAGACATAGTTGTGGTCAAAAATGTAATCTTTTTTTAGGTCTGTTTTTTTGTGGAGGATATTTGAAACCATGGCAGAACAAAGCAACAAAATTACACCAGAACACAGTGAATCTAAAATAAGTTGAAACACAACATAAACTATTCATTTTCTGCAGATAGATGATACAGAATGCTGGTCACTGGGAGCAAGTCCCAAGAGCATCTGTCAGTGATCTCCCTAGCAAACTGGCAAGTAAGCAGAGATGTTCAAGGACTTTAGGGATGGGAGAGAAATCCATTTGGTTCACATTTTAATAAAAACTGACATAATTTGCACTTTCTTAACAAAGGCCTGTTACAGACTGCCAAAATAAAGCTGTTTCGGGTCTCTTTGGAGGTATGCTGTTTAAATGATACACTCCAGTGCGTAGGAATGGAGTGTGGCTTTAGTGTGACCTCCAGACTCTTAGGACCCATGCATCATTTAAATAGCATACCTCCAAAAGTGTTCTTTTGTTTTGTGCCTCCACGTCATTTTTACTTATGGTGACTCTAAGGTGAACCTATCATGGGGTTTTCTTGGCAAATTTTTCAGAGGGGGTTTTCCATTGCCATCATCTATGGCTGAGAGAGTGTGACTTGCCCAAGTCACCCAATGGCTTTTTATGCAGGGAATCAAACCCTGATCCCAGAGTTGTAGTCCAACGCTCAAACCACTACACAAAGCTGTTGGATAGAAAGACTAAACATCACAGCAATACACTATTCAGCTCTCAGTTTTCCCTCCCTGGTGCCCTCGGTTTCCCCTCCCTGGTGTGAGTGGCCATTGGGGTAAATTTGAAGGGTAGCAGTTAAATATTTCAGAGAGAAGGAGGGAAATTGGTGTGTCAGTGGAAAAGGTTTTTCCCTGTATTAAAACCTTTCCAATTTTTCTTTTTAAAATTTAAATCTGCTGGTGACATCGTTGGTGCAAGATCAGCAGTGGCCTTCTTTTTTCTTCCCAGAATGTCTCTTGAAAGTACACTAGCAGGGCTCAGCAAACTGCATTTAAAAGTTCAAAAAGGAAAGCAGAAAAGGGACCAAAAGGTGAGAAAAGTCTATGGTGCCATTCTATGCCGCCTCCTCCAAACAATGTGAATTCTTTGGCACCCCCCCCCCTTTCAGTGTTTACTCCCCAAACGTTTCCTGATCATGAAACCAGCCCTACCTCCTTTACACAGTGGTTGGCATCCTGGTAGCAACATATGTAAGTGTAATGCTACCTTACACTTGAGGATGTAATTTTTTGGGTTGATGCAGAAGCTGATATTTCCTCCCTCCCTTCACTATGACCAAAGCCCCAACCTTCACCTCATCATGTCATGTTTTCCTCAATGGCCAATCCATTGCTGGTGGTGAGTGGAAGGGTTGGAATGGCATCTGACTATCCTCCCATAGTCACGGACCAAAAACATCTTTTGCTGAGACCCCACAAGACCTGTGCAAAGTTCTTCAAATCTCAGCCATTCTGTGTGTGTGTGTGTTTACCTACAATCTACAATCTTAAGGGCATTTACTAGGAAGTAAACCTACTCAGTCCAATAAGACTTACTGTTCAGTGAGTAAACATAGTTGTATGTCTCCATTCATCAGTGAATGCTAATTGGAAGAGGTGAGTTTTCAGCACCTTCTTGAAGGCATCTAGGGTAGATATAAGTCAGATCTCTTCCGGAAGATTGCTCCAGTGTGTAGGGACCATGGCTGTAAATGCTCTTCGGTGACTGGTTGTTAGTCTCACCTTGGGATGTTCGAGTAGATACTTCCCAGTTGTTTTGAGAGTGTGGGGCAGATTGTGTAGGGAGAGGTGTTCCCTCAAGTAACTCGGGCCCAAGCCATGTAGGGCTTTAAAGGTAATAACCAACACTTTGTATTGGACCCGGAAGCGAATTGGCAGCCAGTGAAGAGATTTTAATACAGATGTTATGTGGTCTGACCTTGAGGTTCCAGCGACCAATCTGGCTGCAGCATTTTGGACTAGCTGAAGCTTCCGAACTTGGTACAAAGGTAGCCCCATGTAGAGCACATTACAGAAATCTAAGCAAGAGGTTACCAATGCATGTACTACAGTTTCAAGGTTCTTTCGGTCCAGGCAGGGACGCAGTTGGCGTATCAGCCAAAGCTGGTACCAAGCACTCCTGGCCATCACATCCACTTGAGATGATAACTGTAGAGATGAGTCCAGGAGTACTCCCAAACTGCGAACATTGTCCTTTAGGGGAAGTGTGACCCCGTCCAGGGCTGGATGGCAAATTTCCCTGTCTGGACTTGGGGTGCCTATCACGAGTACCTCTGTTTTCTCTGGATTCAGCTTGAGTTTGTTTTCCCTCAACCAGCCCATTACTGACCCCAGGCAGGCATCCAGAGGAGAGGTGCCTTCCTTAGTCATTGTGCCTTCCTTAGTCATTGCATCATGTCTTCCTTTTCTTTCAATGACAATGGCTTTAAGCAAAATTATTCACATACTTTAGTCTCCTACCAAAAGCCATACACTGGCATGTACACATGCAATCTATAACCACATTCCACCAGTAGCTCTGAGATATTCAGCCTTACTTTTCTACTTGTACTTTATTTAAAATTAGTAATAAACATCAAATATACAGGGCTTCCACTTTGGTATGGTAGAAGTTAGAACAGGTTCAGATCATTAGACCTTTCCTTGCTGTTCTCAAAGTCCTTCTTACAAGACTCTTATTTAGTGAGGGGAGATGCCTCCAGAGCACCAACACACATTTCCTGCTTTAGGAGTGGGGAACATGTTTTGAATTGCAAACCCCATGATCACTCAGCATTGGCTATGTAGGCTACTTCTGGTGGAAGTTGCAATCCAAGAACATCTAAAGGCCTATACATTCCCCACTCCTTGCCCTACTGTGTGTCCACTACTAACTAGTATTCATCATGATAGCCCCTCAGTTCCATTAAACAGAGTTCTTCGGTTCCACAGAACTATCTAAATCATTCTGCACTTGTCGAAAAAGAAAAAAGGATCAAGTTATTCTCTGGTTAGATGAGTTGATGACAAAGAGAATACCAGTTTGACTAGCTGCTGCTATACAGTCTCAGATCCACACACTAACAATCTGTTCCCTTCAGAGGCTCTCTAAAATAACATTTCAATGAACAGGCAGTTATGAGGTGGTTGTGCAAAAGCTTTTCACTACCTCCCAGCAATGTTAAGCATGGTGGTTTTATATATATATATATATATATATATATATATATATATATATATATATACACACACACACACACACACACACACACACACACACAATTGGAAATGTTATCAGCAAAGAAAGGACAGAGTTAGACTCAATAATCTAGAACAGTTTCCTGAAACAAATGGCCTTGCTTAGCATTTATTGCCAACATTTCACTGGGAAATATTGCAAGAGCATGATTCTGTTTGTGGCACTCAGGTGGTTAAAGCTGCACAATTTGCTTTTTGAAGCTCTGATTTTGCTGACTTTATTTCAAGGCAATCAAAAGTACCTCATTTGCATTCACATTCACATTAGTGGCCCATATGTTAGCCCTGTTTAAAAGCTATATGCTGCATTCATTATGAAATATTTGGTTTTCTCATACTTTGAAATTATTGTGATCCTGTTACAATACTTATTATATTTAGCCTAAAACACACGGTATTTCCCCCCAATTCAATCGTTTTGCTGCTGCTTTTGTTGTCCTTGTTGCTGGATTTGTTGATGATGACAGCTTCTACGAGTGCAGTTTTATTTTTGTTTACAGCGTAATGGCAACTTGCAAAGCAGTGAAATAATTCACCAGCCAGATCTTTAATGTGACAGAATCTTATTCCTCATACCTAAGGCTTCATTACAAAAAACGCATTTCTATATGCCTTTACAAAAGATTTTCAAAAAGGCACTGAGTCATGATAACATGTACTTTTGAGACTAGAGGGTGTTGTTTAAATAGCTATAGAAAATGGCAGTTAGAGTATGATTTCTACTAGTATTGTTCAAAAATAAAATCCCATCTTTCTTCCAAAATGTTCAGGGCAATGCATGTGGTTCTCCACAGCCACACAGTTGATCCTCAAATTAAAATTGACATACACGATTTTACAAAAATATGTCCCACAGTTCACAGTTTTGCAAATGGCAACTTGGCAAATTTGAAGGGGTGTCTTTGTAAAATCCTTTCAGGTCATTTTAAAAAGAAATTCTCTTGGAAAAGACCTTTTGAATATTTCCCAGCCGAAATTCATCGGCCTAATTTCTTGAATGGACACGTCTATCTTATATATCATGTGACATAGACCTCTTTCACTAGCTGTTGCCTCCAAGTTGTTTCCGACTTATGGAGATCAAAAGGCGAACTTATCATGTGGTTTTCTTGGCAAGATTTGAGGAGTGGGTGCCTTTGCCTACCTCTGAGGCTGAGAGTGTGATGTGCCTTAGGTCACCTAGTAGGTTTCCACAGCCAAGCAGAAATTGGTCTCCAGAGTCATAGTCCAGTGCTCAAAGCACTATACTATGCTGGCTCTCGGCCTCTTTCACACTACACAATTATGGCACTATGATTCCACTTTAATTCCCATGGTTACATCCTATGGATTCCTGGGATTTAGAGAGGGGTATTTACAATCTACATCCAGAGAACTCTAGTACCTCACCAGCCCAAAAATCTCAGGATTCTGTATTACATAGCTATGGCAGTTAAAACAGTATGATAGAGCTATAACAGTGGTGTGGAAAGAATTTTAATCTCTCCTTCATAACAAATACTAGGTTTTGCTGTCATTTTTTGTTGGTTTTAGTAATGGTGAAGGGTTTGGGGTATTTAAGAAATGCCCTTGGAGGCAGCAGTGAGCCCTCCTGAAATGCCAAGAGCATCATCATATGGCCTCTTATGTCATGAGTGTTGTAGGTAAGGCCACACAGGACACAAACCCAAGTAGGAAGGTTGACAATTTTTGAAACTACTGAGTGTAGTGTCACTGGTGTATTGGGTCTCCCCACACCTTGAGGTTGTCAAGTTACCTGGCTAGCTAGGTTTTATCCAAATTCTGGGCCAATATACTGGTTGCTGTTGTGCACCTTTTGACAATTGGCCAACGCACAAACATTTCTGACTTGCTTTCCTACTCTTGCTTACTTTACCTCTGTAATATAAGAAGGATCCACTCCTGTGATATCACAAGACACCCACCCCCACCCCTGATCTCAGGTTTTGTCCTTGAAGTCTCTGTAATACCTTGTGGCAGTCCTGTACAGTACACACTTCCACAAGTGTGGAATGCCATTGAACTCCGTGGATCTTAGTTCAAAAAAGTTATAATAAAAGTAACTAAAATTTACAGTTGCTTCTTGAAAAGCAGTGGAATTACTTCCCATCACATTACAATTAATGTTACCCCCATCATATTACAATAACAAAGTAACTTAATATAAATAACATGGGAAATGCCTATTCTCTGCTATTACTACATCTTTCCCTCTGACAAGAGGCTTCCCTGAGAACTGTTATGTCTCCACAATCAGATTGTCAAATTAAGCCTGTTTTCACCTTCCAGTGCCAAATCATAAAATGAGGCACCTCTCTCTGCAAAATATTAAGAAAAGTATTTTCTAGGGCAAACAGACTTCTTTCACCATTTGAGGGAGTATTATTTCAAAACACAGTCAAGCATATTTTCCAGGTGGACCTTCAGTTATGCCTTTGTTATTGGAAAAAGTCATTAATGATAAGTAACTCTACTTGGCTGCTACTTCATTCTTCTTTCCAAACATCTGGCTGGTGGCCTTAGCAGAGGGCTACAGAATAGATACTGGATGAGAGGGAAGCAGAATTTGTGACAACTGCTTCAAGTTCTGATCACAACAATTTGGAGGTGAAGCTCCTCACTTTAATTTTTGCCTTATCCGGAATACCATTTTTACCTTTTTTGGCTTTTACTTGCAGTGCTATCAGTAGGATCTTTCCTCCTCAGGTGGAATGCTGGACATCAGAAGCTAGGGAACACCAACACCAGTGACAGTTTTCTATTAGTTCTTCCTGAAATCTTGGCTATTCCTGCCTTGGAGGACAGATTGCTATATGCCTCACTGCCACATGGCCTGTCTGCACTGACTTGTTCCCTGTGATGTGGTGGGAGATGCAATCTCATCCACTAGTTTTGAAATACCTGGCAGGCTAGCCAGCCTCTTTATGTCAAAAGGAAGAGGAGGTAATATTTTGGCCTTTGCTTCAGACAACAAACTGTCTTGGCAGCCCTTTACTACTGTGTCCTTTGTTGACACTGAAAAATCAGGATTATAAATGCTAAATTATTTATATTATCAAACATAATATGAAGGACACACAGACAGACACAAATGTGTCAGTATGGAATGGAATAAGAGTAACATTACTAATGAAATAACAACAACGATAACAATGCTATCATATATCAGCAATAATATAAATACTGTATTTTGGTTTCACCACATACTGTTACAGTGTGCCCACAATAAGTGAAGATGAGCTCTGTATTCTAAGACCAGACACCTTTTTCTGCACGCTTCAGCTAACATAAGTTTATTATGGGTAACTATAACTCCAGCCTGTCAATCCATTTTGGTTGTATTATGACTGCAAACATTATCAAGTCTTCTTTGAAATGTCCTCTCCGTAGGTTAGGAAGGGTTAGGAATGAAATGCTATAGAAACATAGACCAAAATGACATTGAAATACTCGTACTCATTTTGCTATCATGAAGTTAGCAATGAACAAAAGACTAGGCGTCTCTGCCTCCCCACCCCCCACTCCGCTAGTAAAATCTGCACACAAATTGCACCATTAACAGATGGAATAAGAATGCTTGTCTGCACTCACTTTGTATACTGCTCAGCCGATGTTAACAGATGGGGAGAGACAGGGTCAGCTGCATTCTGTCATACCTTGGTACTGAGAGAACCATATTCATACCAAAATAATTCATGTCTCTAAAACTGAGATTCTAGTTCACTTGGAGAATTGCATGTTGTAGTACTTGGCTGTAGACTTGCGAGGTAGCAAATGCCTACACTGTTTTACATATCTACCAAGCAAGCCAGAGTTATCATCATGAATTGGATCAAACATTCATCAGCTTCCTTTTGACTCAAAGGAACACTTTGAAGAAAATGACCACACACATTTCTTCATTATATAGAGCTAACAGAAGACAGGCCTAGACAAAATGCTAGTTCAGTGTCAAATTGATCATTAGCTGTTATTAGTTCATTGTGAAATTCTCCCCATCCTATTGTCATTAGTTCACTAAATTAATTTTACTTTTACCCTACCTTTCTTCTACTATTAAAGTTCAAAGCGACTTCCAATATTATATTTTTTTTTAAAATAGCAATTATTAACTTAGTGTTCAGGATCATCTCCCACTTCTTATTATAAAATGCATAAACTAGTCTTCATTCTCCATAGATCATGAAGTGGTGTGTATAACATGAAGAATTACAAATATCATAAAAACAAAACTACAAAATAAGAGACATAAGAACTAGTCAACCAACAAACCAACTGATAATGAAAGAAAATAAATTTAAATGTAATGATTAAGTACGTTAACTGTATCATTTGCTCAGTGAGTGAGAGCCAGTATAACATAGTCATCAGAATGTTTTAGCCCTGAGGGTGTCATTGGAGCCCAGTCCCTTTAATAACACAAAATAACCATATACTAGAAGCATCTACGAGCACAATTGCCCAATTTCTTGGCCAAAAAGCTGATGTAAAAGGACAAATTATGTGTTGTCTCCAGGGGCCTTAGGGGCTGGGGAACCTATAGAAATTGCCTACCCTACCCTAGGAATTGAAATCAAGTCTTCACATTCCAGGATGCTTGTGGGTGATGGTGGATTCAGGCTTAGCGTTACCATGAGGTTGGATGAGGCAATTGCCTCAGATGGCAGACCACCACTTCCCAGAAGGGCTCCAGGTTGATCCAGAGTGCTGTTGTCATGACAGGTTTCCAGAACCACCTGTTTCTTTTATGTTCTTGTTTTTGTTTTGCTACTGTGTGCCTTGTAGTAATTTCCAACTTATAGCAACCCTAAGGTGAACCTATCTTTAGATTTTCTTAGCAAGATTCATTCAAAGGAGGTTTGCCACTGCCTTCCTGTAAGCCTGAGAGAGTGTAACATGCACAAGATCTCCATGGCTGAGTGGAGATTTGAACCATGGTGTCCTAGTCCAGCTCTCAAACCACTATACCACATTATCCCATTCTTGAAGGCCTGGCTTTAATTGATCCTTTGGGCCAAGGCACTATAAGGGGTAACCTGAAAAATATGTGCCAGCATACCTCTTCCATATTGCTTTGTCTCTGACGTCCGCACTGATCCAGATATTCAAGACATAAGTAGCTCTGTGTATTGTTAACCTGTGCAACATCTGTAAAGTGAATTGAAATGGCATGTTGAATTCATCCACTCATACTAGCTCCAGAGTCATATATTCATACATCAGTTAGTTGATTCTAGTATTGTATTGCTGATGCCATTTATTGTTGACATTTATTTTGAAGAAATGGGGAGGAAAATAGGCAAATGGGTAAGGAGGCACTGTGTGGTGCTATTAAGTAAAAATAATAGGGTAGAAATGGAGTTTTAAAGATGAGGACAGTTGTCCAAGTAAAGAAAGCAAATGGCCAGGGAGTCATTTGTACGGAGTTATTAGCTTTCACATATTGATTTTAATGGAGCCTACATGCAGGTTTGATAATAGTATATCCAGTGCACATGAAACAGTCACTAATGATGACATATTTCATTGTGGGATACAGCACTTAGGAAGTGAGAGAGATTGTATCTTACTTTTTAACAGATTTTACTCAAGTGCTGTTGCTGTTAAACATTATTACAAAATGAATTACGATGTCACACCTTGAGTGAAGTATAAAAATCTAAATTTGGTTTACTAAAAAGAAATTATGTTCCCCAAAACTGGTGTTCCAAATAATCATTCTGGTTTCCATGTGTATATGTTACAGCCACTGCCACCACCTCCTCTTCCTCCTCAAAAATGGCAATTAAATCAGATGAAGCTTTTCTGCAATTGGTTTCTCTAATTACTAGCAATAGTTTATGGCAAGTTCAAGCAAACAGAGATTTGGGGTAGGCATTCTTTTTCTTTTGTTGCCTTTTGTTTTGTTTTGTTTTGCCAGAGCAGTAGTTTCTTCTGGTAGAAACAATTATCGTGACAAAGGAGGAAAATTATGCTTGAAGCAATGGCATATTTCATTTTCAGTCCATCGGTTTTAAGGAGGGTTTGGGGGCATGTTTCCCCTCCCCAAAGGATGTGCCATAGGAGAAAGACAGCTGAAGGTATCCAACAAAATATGACACCTCATAAACTGAGTGAAAGGTTAAAAGAGAAGAAGACAGAGAGGACATGGCAGTGGTTTTGACAGCTCCTTGTTTATATGCATATGTAGATAGTGATGATACAACACCATGGTGACACATCTCGATGGAACCAGCTCACCGTTATTTATCTCCCTTCTGGCTGTTTAGCTGAGTGCCACAACAAGGAGAATCCAAGGTCTGGTCTAGGCTGAGAATAGCCATAAGCAGATAGGCATGCTGTAGACCAGAGTGTGGAAAGTGAAGCTCACAGACCACATGTAGCCCCCAAATGTCCAATTTGTGTTTTTTTTAATTGATACACAAAACCCACAGCAAAACATCCAAAATGGGTGCAAAATACTCTCTCATGCATCCAACCCACATCACCACTATCTGCACGGACTCCCAACCTCAGCCCCAAAGCTGAATTAAATTGTATATTGGCCAAAATACCTACCAGAAGTGATGTTCTGCCACTTCCATTTGCTACTTTGGCTAATATATGGCCAAAGGTACCAGAGGCACTTTTGGGACAGAAAGGTCAGGTGTGTGTGTGTGAGAGATAGAGAGAGAGAGAAAGAGAGAGAGAGAGAGAGAGAGAGAGAGAGAGAGAGAGATGACACTGCCCCTCCTTGGTTGCCCACCTCTTCTGTAGGGATTCCAGTTGGTTAGATGAATTCATCTGGGGAGGGATCATCAGGGTCTGTGGTTGAATAGCATTCCTGGGATCCCAGTTCTCTCTTCCAAAGATCTAAAAGATTGCAGTGCCTCTCATATCACATTTTAGAGGCAGTAAGACCTTGAGGATACAATATGTTGGTACATTTACTCCCACTTTTTTGTCTCTGGCTCTGCCTATTACTACACTGTCTCTCCTGAGACCTGCTCCAAAGCTGTATCTAACCTTTGGTCTGAAAGAGATTCTCCATTCTTGCAGTAAGGAGAGGATCATTTTCTGGGTCAAGAGGTATCAGTTTGGACATAGCATAGTACACAGATGAGAGAGACTGAATTCAAATCTCTGTTCAACCATGAAGCCCATTTTGCTGGATTCCCCCCCCCCCCCTCATGATCAGGGTATCATTAATAATTATGATCTAAAATCCAATGGCTAGTCCCAACTAGAGAAGACCCATCAAATCTTTAGGACTGACACATGTGTTGATTGGCTATTCAGCAGTTAATGCAACTAGTCTTTTCTACTTGAGCCTAGCAGTTGGCTTTGATTCCATGTTAGGGCCAGGAATGATCATATGGATCAATAATCCTGGGCAGAAAGATGGAAGTATTTCTTTTCTTGCTTTGGTCACTGGAGGCATCTGCAACTGTATGTGCTTGGGCACCTTGACATGTTACCACCCTTGTTCACAATACATATTTCTGAAGACATCTGCAGAGTACTCAGTGTTCAGGATATACGCTTGTCTAGAACCAATTGTTTTGTAGCTTCACTCAAATGCAGCACTGGGAATGTTGTTTTCCATTGTCATCCAGGTTCTTTCCAGAAAAGACAGTCCAAAATAGCATATTTTCACCAATGAATCCTAGTAGTCAAGTTTTGATTAGGGATATAAAGGATACTTGGATTTTTTTTTCCTTGTCCCTAATAGGTAGCAGCAGGAGATGAAGCTATGGAGATGTAACTATGTCATAGCTGTGCCTCCCAGTGTAGGATCTTGCTTGTAATTTTCTGTATAAAAATGTTCAGCTTTGCAGAGAATTCCAAGCAAGATCCTGCACTGGGAGACACAGCTATGACATAGTTACATCTCCGTAGCTTCGTCTCCTGCTGCTACAACTCCATACACATCTGCCAACAGATGAACTTTCTAGGCATTGCCACATCATCAAAGAAATTGCTGAGGTGCTGGAAAGCAAGGAAGTGATCAATGATGCATCCAGCCTCTCCCAGTAATGGAGCACACTGAAACAGGCAGCAGCTATGCAGGGACGTAGCTAAGGGGGGGGGGGTTCTTGACCACCCCTTCTGTTAGATAAAACGAATGGTGTGTGCTGCTGCACCGCCGCACCCAAGCCCCATTATAATGGTGACACTTAGTCTGGACCCCCCCCTTCCCAAAATCCTGGCTATGTCCCTGAGCTATGCACCCTGCTGCTAGGACAGGGCCAGATACTGTCCAGTTCTCAGTGCCCCAGAATTTCCTCCAGTGGTCTGGTTGCCTGACTTAAAAGTTAGATTTGGGGGACATTTCTATCACCGTGATGGTGTGATAAGTGTAAAAGTCAATTAGTAATTATGATGTTGTATATCATGCTTAGCGAGCCAGCATGGTGTAGTGATTTGGGTGTTAGACTAGAACACTGTGAGACTGGATTTGAATCCCTGCTTGGCCATGGAAACCCATTGGGTGACTTTGGGCAAGTCACACATTCTCTGTCTCAGAGAAAGGCAAAGGAAATCCCATGATATGTTTGCCTTACAGTTTCCATACACCCCGCTTTACCTCCAAACTCTTCAGGGCAATATATTTGGTTCTCCACAATCACACATTTGATCCTCAAATTAAAGTTGACCTTCAAAAATGTTATAAAAACACATCTCCCAATCATCCAAATGGCAACTTGGAAAATTTGAAGTGACATCTTGTATAATCCTTTCAGGTCATTTTTTAAAAAGTTTCCTGGTGGAAAAAGCTATATGAGAGTATCTTGGCTGAAATTCATCAGGCTAATTTCTGGAATGGAAGCTTCTTTATATATCCTGTAATTAAGGCCGCTTTCACTTGTTCTTGCATGCCTTCAAGTTGTTTTCAACTTATGACAACCCTAAGGAAAACATATACTTAATCATCTAATCTATACCTGGTCATCTGAATCTAGATATTGATAACCTGAATCATATATATATGACCGAGATTCTGCATTATCAAACGTAACTATGATGATAGGCAGCTGGAGAGATGTCTCAGAGCCCTGCCACAAATGCTAGTCTAATTGAACCCTTTGGCCAGGAGAGTGCTGCAGACATCATTTCCCAGTGCCTCAATCTGCATTGCCTTGGTACCCTTTGGTTGGGGTGCTGCCAGTTTGAAAAGGCAGGTTTTTTGGGGGGGGGGGGGGTCACATTCAGTCATTAATGGTTAGTTTTACAATTACCAATAGGATGTCATTATTGTCATTTTCCCACTTACCCTAATCCAAAAGTAGGCCTTTTAAAACTTCATTTGTGGAAAGGTTTGGGCAAAAAAGCTCTTATTTCTTCTTTCCCAACAGAAGGAGCTCATCAGATAAGCAGATGGAATCCTGGCTCAGTTGAAGACAAAACTTCCAATGACTTCAGTGGGGCCAAGATTTTGCCCTCCTCTGAGCCAGTTTGAATAGTGGTCGTTTTTCACCACCACAATCACACCCTCTGGATCTTCCTTTCAAAGCAGCCATCCTAAGGAAAGAGTTACTCCAGCTTCATCATGAGAAGGGTAAAGAGACCGCCAAGGAGGCCATTTTTATTTGCCTTGAATTAGAAACATGAATTTTCTTCCCCTCCTACTGTTTAGCAGGCTCAGCTTTCAGCTGAGTTGAGCACCAAAAAAAGGAAAATCAAATGAACAGCAAGGTTTCTTGGGGTATGAAGTGTTTTACAATTAAGTAAGGTGTGACAGAGTTGGGAGAATAGTGCTGATCATCAGTTATTGGTAGCTCTCTGCTAGGCTGCAAATGAAATCAATCCGGGACAGCATTCCAAATTGCTCACACAAGCTTTCTTTTTATTATTTTTATTCGGTTATGCTCTGACTCCCTTCCAGAATTGTACTTAATGCCCTCATCTGAAGTTGTTCAAACAGCACCCCATGGCATAGTGTGACAGTGAAAGGATATTGCCTTTGGAAGCTGCTAATGGTCCATGAAAAGAAAACAGCAGAAAAGGGGGAAATGGTACTTCCAAAATATTAAAGAACAAGGAAAGAAATGTCGTTGCAGACTCTTTGATCTCAGAAGCTGGTAAATGAATAAATGGGGATTTTGAAGGCAGCTGTGTCTTACTATTGTGGAAATGGCAAGACAGTGAAATAATAATCTTTCCCCACCAAAAGATCAATAATTTAAAACATGGGGTCACAATCATGTGGTCCACCTCCCATCAGTTCCTTGAAAGTGGTGGAACCCACTTGTATTTCCTTAGCAATCCTGCTAATAATCTGAGTTATAGTGAGAATTATACTGTTCCTTGGCCTCCAAGATCACTGTTTTCCTGTTCCTTGTAGCATGGAGTGGCATGAGTGACAGTAATCTTGGTGGAGATCACTTGCAGTGGAAAGCCAGAAGCCCCCTGAGAAATCTCACTACCAAGGCTGCTGTTTTCCTTCTGTCAGTAGAGATGGAGAAATAATGATCTAGGGTTGCTAGGTCAGGACTAACCTAGGCCCTGAGATTTCAAGGACAAATCTTGAATGCCACAGGAGGCAATCTCCTGTGTGTGTATGCTTGTGCACACACACATGTATCACACACACATACACACACTTTTCAAGACAGTGGTCTCACACTAAGATCCCCCCTCACTGCAGGACTGGGAAAGACGGGCCAGGCCCTGAGATCTGGCAACCCAAGTCTACAGGATCTCTTCCAATGCAGCCTGCAACCACAGGGGACCCATAACACAGAGTTATAACTTCATAGGACTTTATCACATGGGGAATCTATGTGCTTCCATCCCCAAAATGGTAAAAGTGTTGGCATTCCAGAAAAGTAAGCCAATTTGCTAATGCTTATTACACCCAGAGCCCAACAAGGGGTTAAAAGCACATTTAATTAGGCAAGAAATTGGGTTGACAGCAAATATGGGTTTCAGATGGATGAGGACAAATCCCCATTGCTAGCTTGGAAATAACTTTTTTGCGCATGCTCCAAACTATCATTTCCACAAGCACATACACACACATGCGCCAGAGAGGGAAGGGAAATGGGGAGGAAAATCTTCTTTGCCCCAGAAGCTGTTTCAGAGGAAGGCAGGTTGAGGTTTCCCTTTGCAAACTCCTGTAAAACCACACACACATACATACACACACACACACACACACACTAGAGAGAAAGAGGAGGTGGCTGCTCCATAAACCTGCCTGATTCCTGTGAGAGTTGAAACTCCCAGATGCCCTCCTTTTCCAGGACATAACTTCCATTTCTCCCTCCTGTACAGGAGGAATTCAAAAACATCCTTTCCCTCTACCTTCTCTCACCAGCTGTTCCCTGCTTCAGGAGGAAGGAGACTAGCCATGCGAGGGAAAGAGGTTATGTGTGTGTGTGTATTCCTTTAAGAACAAGGGGTTCTCTCTCTCTTTGGCACTGCTAGGGTCCCTGGGAAATGTGGGAACAAGTAGGATCAGGGATTTGGTTTTCAGACTGCTGCAATTACATGAAGAAAGTAAAATCACAAATAAAATGGAAATGCAAATATGGTAGTTTTGCTAAAATGTTCATTTTCCTGATTCAACTCACTTTCTGTCTGGAGTTTGACCAGTTTGCATGCAACGTCATCTGAAAAGCAACTGCAAAATTGTCCCAAATGCACTGGATGACCTGGACCAGTTTAACCTTCCAATTTTCCCCAGGTGAAAAAGTCCATTGTTATAAAGAGAAATTTTCAAGGCAATGCCCGCACCTGAGATTCCTTTCCTTCACCCTGAGGAAAGTGGCATCACTAGAAGGGTGTGGGAGTTCAGCCCACACCAGGTGACATCTCAGATGAGGGGTGACACCTGGTTGGGCCCTCACTCCTGCCATCCTGTCCTTCTACTCAGGAAGAGAAGAACAGGGCGGCCCAACGGAGGCCAGGTGCACTCCTCCCATGCCATCCCATTCTGTCCTTCTCCTCTGGACGTGAAGAACAGGGCAGCCCCACAGAAGCTGAGCATGCTCTCCCCTGAACCTGGAATCTTGAGTCTCTTCCGTGCAACTCTCCATTGTCACAGAAATCAATACAATTGATGATAAAATGGAAACTTATTATTTGTAGACCAGCCATCACGTGACCAGGGCTGCTGCCCCCACCACATTCACTTTTTGCCCTCTCTCTTAACCCCACCTCCTTGCCTTCCCATGAAACCTTTAGGTGTTTTTTATTTTGTTTTGTTTCCTTTTTTTGTTCAGGTCCCTCCGCCCCTTGAATTGGTTGTTGTCGCCCACCCACCCCCCACTCCATGCCACCAGTCTAATGTATGTCCTCCTCTCTATATGGTGTACACTTCTCCCCTTCCACAAAGAGAGAAAAAGGGAAAGAGAAGTTTTCTTTATGATGTGGCTCTGCTGTTTTAAACTGCTCTCCACAGAATACAAAATCGAGACTGAACTTTATAAATAATATTTTATAATATTTTATTATTATTAAAACTAATAATACAGTTGATAAGATAACATGGCAACATGGGCAGGCTCCAGACACCCATTTTCTGTTGCACCTCATTTTTCCCCCTTTCCACCCATTAATACCAAATGATGGCTCCATTACGCTTCACGGATGGGACAAGGACGGGATAAGTGTGTGCGTGTGATAATCTTTTCCCTGATTGCACAAATGAGATGGGATAAGGATGGGAGCAATCTGCATTGCTCATGTCCTTACCTCCATATGATAATTTCCATTATGCATATCTATGTAGAAAAACTTGGAAAGAAACTTTTGCCACTGCCCTATTCTTCAGGAGCATTACAAAATCTATTTGGGATTAGGGCTAAAGCCATAAATTTCCTTGCAACACGGTTTATATTTTCACATTAGTAACTAATAAAGGAAACTGACCTTGCTTATCATTTTAGACCAGTAACCCAAAAGACCAAGCAGGTGTTGATCTTGGACGATGTCTCCTAATGCCAGGATTTTTTTGTAGAGCCTATAATGTAGGCTCAACATGGCTACTTCTCTGGTGTCCACTACTGATATTAGGGGTCTGGCTAGTGTACCACATACTCATCAAGGTTTTCAGGTATACGTTATTTTAGGGAACAGCTGTAATTTGAAATCCCACCTATGATTATCCTTCATTTATGCTACATTATGATAGAATGGAAATAGACAGGCAGGTAGCCATGATCTGACATTAAAAAGACATCTTAAAAAGATAGCTACACTGTATGCCAGACATCTCTGAAAACTAGCATTTTAAAAAACCCACAAATCTATTAATGTTCCCCTTTTTCATTAAGGTAAGTCTTACTTAGGGGAATTACTAGTCAATAGCAGGATCAAGCCATTCCACCTCCTAGGGCAGCTAAAGAGACTTGGCATTTTGGTGGTACTTATATGCCCTCAGTATGTTCTAAACAAGCCAAACTACAGTGAGAATCTGGCACCATATTACACAGAATTTGATGCTTTTGGCCAAGAAATAAATCTATTTTACTTTTTAGCATCCCTCTTGTGTAATGGGCTACTGCCAGGCCTTTTTTCCCCATTTTCTTCTCTTCCCCAAACAATACCACAATAAAATAATATCAATACTAATACTAATATTTTTGGGGGGGGGGGGATACTGCCCTAAGAGAGAAGCTTGTTTACTGTGTAGTGATTTCCCAAAAGAAATTAATTCCAAACAAATTTACATTCCACATTTAAAGAAGATATAAATTATTCATATTTTCATATCATCAGCACTCGGCATGTCTTACACCGGGGTACCTGTAATTTTTCAGTTTACCCATTTAAAAATTTCACTCGGTAGCTCATTAGCATGTGTTTTGTGCTCCTATTCCACTGAGGTAATTTAATAGTCTTCAATAGAATTATGTTCAATTAAAATGTGTTGGCTTTTACGATTCCAGATCTTTTTAGCTTTTAATTTAATTGCTTTAGGCCTCACTTTTACTTAAGTACTATTGACACACCTTGCTTACTAACTCCACTTGCAAAGTATGGAAAGCTGAAGAGCATATGTTGAAGAGCATATGCAGTTGGAATGTATACTATTATTGTCATCCATTTTAAACTCTTTTATACAGAGTTTGATTGAGGGATATCACTTTATATGCTGAAGAGTCTTGCTACCAGTGCCACTATGTTTAATAGACAAGACTTCTACAAGAGATCTTCCCACCTGAACCAGTGGATAAAATGATGTCTCCTGCTATTCCATGTTCAAAAGACCACATGGATAAATGAATCTTATTCAACACCAGTGATGAGGCAGCATCATCTAGTTCACCTGAGGGCAAAGGCTAGCTAGTGAGAACAGCTCAAAATGTCTTTTGTGAAAAGATACATTCAGAATTCTGATTGCTGAGCATTATGATGCAGTTGTGCAATTGTGCACATGGCATATATACCATTCACGTCTATGAAAAAAGGAGATTTTCGTATAAAGGAATACCTGTAATCAGTCACTAGATCACCAGGCAATGATCACTGTATTTGTCTAATCATAACATTGAGTTCCTTTATTAAGATTCTTTTAAATTAAATAACCAACAGATGAGACCCCATTCCATGCCAGAACAACGAAAGCCAACACAGCGTCACATGCCATGATGCTGCTAGTGCCAGTGTTGCTATGATATAACTTTGTTACTGCAGACCCATGCACCAGCAGCACAAATGGTTTAACAAATGTTAAATTATGATTTCCCATATAAATGAAAAGCTTTGTTTGACTGTGTTTTTGTAAGGAAAGATATGGGTAGAGGCAGCTTCACCTTGCAAGGATTATAATGCCATGTGTTGATTGATCGTGATATTGGAAAATAAAGGACTATGTCAGGAGCTGCATTAGCCTTCTAGGACAACTTGGACAGGCATATACCCTACAAACAAAGCTCTTTTTTTTTTACCCCAAGTGCTCCCCAACATCCTCTAGGCCCAGGAGAGGACTTTTAGGCCTAGGAAATAACTTTTCTCCCACAAACAAGAAGAGATTAGAGGTCACTGCCAGTCCCCCCCCCCCCCCCCCCCCCCCCCCCCCCGTTTTAAATAAAAGGACATTTCTGGGCCTAAAATAGCTCAGGTGGCTCCAAATCATGGCAAAAATGTTCCTCCCTATTCCCCATAGAGAGCATTTAGGGATACTTAAGGGTAAAATATGTTTGTTTGTTTTTAATTACAATTTTTGTTCATCCCTACGGATGCCTGAGGGTCACAAAAAAATATCCCTGGGAATCCACATGAGGTCCACAATTGCACTTTGACCACCCCTGATCTAAGGAATTCACACCATGACCCATGATCTCAGGGCCAAATTCATAACTGAATATTTCCCTAACTCCTTGCCCCAAGCTTGTATGCTTTAAAATGGAAAAGCAGCCCCAGAAACAACACTCAAGATCAGAAGATGAATGGAAGGATTGCTTGATTCTTTCTCATCCCACAATTTGTCCATCTGATACTTCATAGACAGAGCACTTGTTCTGCATACAAAAGGTTGTGAGTTCCACTTCTGGGATCCCAGAGGAAAATAACTATTGTCTGAAATGCCTGAGAGCTAAGATCCACTCAGTGATGACAATTATGGACTAGAAAGATCTCTAATCTGACTCAATATAAGCCCGCAAAATATATTCTTAACTCTCTTTCTCTACTATCCCTCCCTCCCTCCCCATAGTTATGGGGAAAGATACAGGGCCTTTATAAAAGCTTTCTTATTGCTTTTTTTCAAGATAAGTTGCTTGTAACATGAGTGCAAATTATATCCAATATGAAGCCATACTGGCCAGGTTTGGTATACAGTAAGTACTGATCAACATGGCAGTTTCCTCACATTTAGAAAGTTACTTTTAAATGTAGTTAATTTAAGTTGCTGTTCTCAAACCATCAAAAGTAATTGCCTACCACATTAGTTGCATTTTTTTTAAAAAAAAGCAATTCTATTTTTCTAATATTCAAAAGCAATTGAAATTGTTGCAATGTAGGAAATTACCACATTGCTTTTAAAGTGCCTTATCCCCAACGGGATAAAGGTGCATTTAATTTTAATTATGAAGCCCTGGTGGCACAGTGGTTAAATGCCTGTACTGTGGCCATTCACTCAAAACCACAAGGTTGCGAGTTCAAGACCAGCAAAAGGGCCCAAGCTCGACTCAGGCTTGCATCCTTCCGAGGTTGCTAAAATGAGTACCCAGACTGTTGGGGGAAAATTAGCTTACTTGCTCATTAGCTTACTTGCTGTTCACCGCTATGATCTTTGGAATAGCAGTATATAAATAAAACAAATTATTATTATTATTATTATTATTATTATTAAAGCCGGGTATTATTAAATGAGTCCTAGAACAAATCAAGCCTGAACACTTCCTAGAAGCCAGAATGACTAAACTAAGACTGTTGTACTTTGGTCATATCATGAGAGGACATGACTCCCTAGAAAAGACAATAATACTTGATAAGGTAAAAGGCAGTAGGGGAAAAAGGAAGACCCCATTCCAGATGGATAAACTCAATCAAAGAAGCCATGGACTTAAGTTTGCAGAACCTGAGCAGGGCTATTGAAGACAGGGTGACTTTCAAGGCTGTCATTCATAGGATCACCAAGTTGAAGTTGGCTTGATGGCAGTTACTGACAACAGAGTTGCTAGAGACACATTAAGGCTTTAACTTTTATTTTCATTTCCCCCCTTCCTTGCCACTTGCTTCCTTATACACTATTTTCACATATTTAGGATACTTAACCAGAGAAAAAGATATGTGATTTTTGAAAAGCAGGAGAAAAATAGGGATGATTCATGTATTCTGCATACTATTAACAACAACTATGCCACCATGCTCCCCCCTTCAAAAGGCAGGCTGCAGTATAAATTAATGCAGCATTGAAAAATTGCTGCTTGTGCAATTGTTTTACAGATTAGGTAATAATATTTGCAAATCTGCTGGCTGTTTGGGACATTTATCTGTGTCAGTGAAGGACTACAGAAGGAGTGTGTATAAAATAATACTGTAGAAGGTTGCTGAGTTTACCGATGATGTACAAAACCAGTACAAAGTTCACTCATATTTCTTCTCTCATTATGTCATTACTATATCCATCCTCCCTCCATGAAAGTTACTCTGTCTTCCCTTTTCCCTGGTAAGTAAATAGAGCAAGTAAAAAGGATTGTTCTTATTATATTTGCCTTCAAGTCATTTCCAACTTATGGCAACCCTAAAGTGAACCATCACAGGGTTTCATTATGTTGAGAGTATGTAATATATCCAAGGTCACCCATATTCCATAGTGGAGCAGGGATTCGAACCTCAGTCTCCAGAGTCATAGTCCAATGCTCAAAGCACTATGCCACCTTGGTTCCCCAGTAAAAACTATAGCAATTTGTAAAATATGAAGAGATGTAACGTAGAAGATGAAACTGGCTTGCTGCTTCAGAGACTAAGATATGATCCAATGGTTTCAAATGGCAAGAAAGTAGATTCAGAGCTAAGTATTAGAAAGAATTTTTTGGTGGTACAAAGTGTAAAAACTGTTCAACAGTGGAATGGACAATGGTGGACCCTTCTGCACTGAAGATCTTTAAATAGAGGCTGAATGTCCATCTCTTGGAAGTTCTTTAGCTATCCATTCCTGCACAGCAGAGGATTGGACTAGCTGGCCCCTGGGATTTCTTCCAACTCTGTGATTCTGTGAAGTTTTGGTTTCAGTCGGTGTTGGCTGGTAGCCTCCATGTCAATGAGGCAGGTAATCTATTCTGAGTTTAATCTGAATTTTAATGGAGCTATGCAAGATATGAAATCTATTTGGGGGATTGGATTCAGTACTTTGGACATCTCCTTTAAAGCAGGAGATAAAGCCTAGAGCAGATCGACTGTCCCACTGACATGGGAAGGTCAAGCCACCACTGGTTCCTTCTCAAGAAGCAGAATTGTGGAGGAACTCTTACCCTCCCTACCAAACATTTTAGTCCATGTGTTTGGCCTCAGTTTGATTCAAGGAGAAGAAAGAATGTCTGCTGGCCATGGTATGAAGAGAGAACCAACCAGTACCCAGCAAGTGGTGCTCCTAGCTAAAGCAAATGGTGAATAGTGAATACCAAATAGTGAATATCAAAGGCAAATAGTAATACTGTACTCATAGTGAAAGCTGTGCAGTGATTCAAGTACAGTGTTCTGCTGGAGGATTCAGCATCCTTTGACTTTGTTTTGCTGTGTTACATTCTGTAACTAGATTTAACTGGAATTGCCGCCATTTGATGTACATGAGATACTCAATACTGGGAAGGTGCAAAATATTTTCATTGTGTTGCAAATATTATGTAAACCGAAACAAATTGGAACATCTTAGTTGCTGGGTTACACCAGACCTTATTTAGGTATGTCACAGCAAAGGAGGTGAGGTGTAACCTGACCCCCCTCCCAATAAGTATTCTGCCCCTGCAGATTAAAATCACTTTCATAGTTACTCCCCTAATATGCAACCGCAAATGCCAGTTTGTTTTTCATTACTTAATCTCTGTGCTATGTTAAAAAATATTTTGTAGGGAAGTAAGAAAGAACCAGGTGAAAGGGCTGTTGCTTTTAAAAGTTAATTTTACCTTTCACTTTTCACCTACCACAGAGCTCAAATTAAAATACTGAGAGCTTCAAAGTGTTCTTTTCATCAGATTAAATCCAAACTGGCTTTCTTTCAAGAGGTAATATGAATATGTATTCAGAGAGATCTTGGAAATATTATTTGGACTGCATTCCTCTTCCCACTCAGTGGTCTGCGCTGCAACATCTAGAATCCTCTGATGAGCATTGCTGGACCTGTAGCTATACTGGCAAAGGGCAGCTGGCAATCGCAATCCAAAAAAGTAACTTTTCTAAGCTCTGATCCAGAGACCAAACCCTGCATCTTGTAAGAATGAATATAATAAATACAGTACTGTAGCACATGCTTCATGTAAAAGCGTATTGCATTTGGTGATAGGTTTTGGAAACATTAGAGGGAGAGGGGGAATACTGTTTAACACCAGACTTGTTACATAAAGAGCCAATCTTTTTCTCTCTCTAGTGCCTCGGCCGCCGTACATGGAGAAATTATTAGCTGTTGACTCCAATGCCAAAAAAGTATACAACATTGCATTTTCTAAGCCAGCTTGAAAATTTGCAACATTTGAGCAGCAGGGGACAGAAGTGAACAGAAAATTCACAGAGTGATTGCAACAATTCCAAAAAAGATCTACCACATTGGTTCTATTGTCTTGCCAGAAACCATGAGAGAGCTCCTTTCAAATCTCTGATTCAAACAGAAGGGTGTTATCAGATAGCACACAAAGTATTTAAGATGTCCTGAGAGTTAGAAAAATAAAGTGTTTTGTTTTTATTCATATAATCTGAAGATGAATGCAAATATGCACAGCTAACTAAAGAGGCAGTCATATTTTGTATGCCTAAAAGCCATGCATTTGTCTTTTCACTTAGTATCACAAATGGGACCCTGAAAATCATGGATACTTCCATTGTTTTTTATGGGCCTATCTCAGTTCTGTCCCTGGAAACAAACTAAAAAATATGTGAACTCAAAAGCTTTCATGGCCGGCATCCATAGTTTTTTGTGGGTTTTTTGGGCTACGTGGCCATGTTCTAGAAGAGTTTATTCCTGAGTTTATACAGATGCTGTTGAAACACCAAGAATAAACTCTTCTAGAACATGGCCACATAGCCTGAAAAACCTACAAAAAACTGTAAACTAAAAAATAGTTTATCACTACAAACCAAGAAGTGATCTGTCCAGGCAATAAAATAGTTTTGTCTGTGACTTCATTGTGCTATAGTTTAAAGTATTTGTCTCTTAGGCCCAAATTAGATGGGTCTGAAAAAGTGATATTTGGCCACACCAGTGCTGCGGCAATAGCACATGCTTAGCCCTGATCTGGTCTACTGCCACAGTCCTGAACTAGACCGCTGGAAGGAGCTGGTCTTATCCACTCCTTCTTGGCCCAGTTCTTGTTGGATGGCACGATGTTGGCACAGCTTCCAGATGTATTCAGGACATGCATCACCTGAATGCTACAGCCCAAATGTGGCTGGAATCCCTGTCATTTAGCCCATATGTTTCAGGTCTTAGTTTCTCTGTCTGTTACATTGTATAATTCTACATTATTGATCATAGATAGCACACTTCGGGTGTTATCTAATGGTACCAAAGAAAAGACTATGGTAATATTTTGGACCCAGTCTATCAGCTACCTTTTGTTATTGCTGCTGCTGCTGCTGTGTGCCTTCAAGTCATTTCTGGCTTGTGGCAGCCCTAAGGTGAACTATCATGGGGTTTTCTGGAGATGAGAATGTGTGACTCATCAAAATTCACCTTGCCTTGGCACATGCTTTCCTGACCCGGGTGCTAACCGGGATCAGTCCCTGGGCTGGCACAGAGATAAATGGATGTTTCCATGCCCACCCATCCCTGTAACAAGGACCTGACACCACTGTGAGACTCTTACCTTACTCTCCAGTTACCACTACTGGGGGAAAATCACCACATCTGCATTATAGAATCATAGAGTTGGAAGAAACTGCAAGGGCCATCCAGTCCAACCCCCTGCCATGCAGCCTCTGCTTAAAGACCTCTAAGGAAGGAGACTCCACTACACTCCAAGGGAGTGTGTTCCACTGTCGAACAGCCCTTACTGTCAGGAAGTTCCTTTTAATGTTGAGGTGGAATCTCTTTTCCTGCAGTTTGCATCCATTGTTCCTCATTCTAGTCTCTGGAGCAGCAGAAAACAAGCTTACTCCATCCTCAATATGACGTCCCTTCAAATATTTAAACAGGGCTATCATATCACCTCTTAACCTTAACCTCCAGGTTAAATATACCCGGCTCCCTAAGGCGTTCCTCATAGTGCACCGTTTCCAGACCCTTCACCATTTTAGTTGCCCTCCTTTGGACATGCTCCAGTTTCTCCACACCCTTTTCAAATTGTGGTGCCCAGAACTGGACACAGTATTCCAGTATTCTCAGCTGCTGCATCATGCTGTAGAATCATACTCAATTTATGGTCTACTAGGACTCCTAGATCCCCTTCACATGCACTGTTTTCAAACCAGGTCTCCCCAATCCTATATCTGAGCGTTTCATTTTTTTTTCTCCCTAAGGAGAAATGTTTGTCAGTGTGTCACAAGAGTTTTGCTGATTTAGTAGGAAACTGAAAAACTCAGCAACAACAAGACTGACATATTTGCACATCCATAGTATGTATACAGTAGTGTGTAGTATGTGCCCATAAAGATTTATCATGTGTGTTTGTAGTTTCAGTTGGATTCATTGTAGGAAGTCACATGGGTTTCTTTCATCAGAACTTAGAACCGTTGGAATAACTCCACTGTCATATTCTGAGGTATGTAAAGACCATCTGAATTCTAAATATATTTCAAATATTGGAAGGATATTTCCAATTTTCTCAAAAGAAGAGATAACCACTGCGTCATCAATGAGATTCTTTGGAGCTATCCAAACCATGGACCCATCTCTTCTGTATTATTCATCCATGTCATTTGTGTTTCTGTAGTTATCTTATGCAGTCAGGTATTACATTCTAAGCAACAATATGTATGTATATGCACATGCACGCACCTCCGCACACACACACTGGTAATTGAAACTTTACATCAGACAAGCTTATTTTTCAATATGCCAAAAGTACACAAAACATAAAACCTCTGTAAAATCCAGACTGGAAAACCCCAGGCCAAACCATATTCCTCAAAATTGAAGCCAATTTAAATTCCAAGAATAAGTAGCTGACAAAGATAATTTTCATAGATTAACATTTTTCACCTGAGTTTTATATTTCTGGAAGAAATATACACCACATTGGTTATGCATTGATCAAACTTTTATTGTGCCAGCTGTACTTCACAGACCTGAAAAAGTGATTCAAGCAAAACAAAAGAGAACATAAAAGCACAAGTATAATGGTTTTAAATCCCAAAGAGGCAATTACAAGTTTGATTCCAGTGATGCAGCTGGACTACAATGGAAAACTAAACACTTTGCACATATTAAGTAGATATGAAGGCTAAGACTAGGATTGTAAATAATGAATCTACTCTGCAATTATATTGGCAAAGTGCAGCCCTTTTAATAAGTTGGGGGAATATGGCGGCAAAATTGGCATGAATTCACATGCAAGAGATAGTTTCAGATGTGCTCATATAGGTAAAATTAAAAAAGCTTATTCCTTGCACAATAATTAATCATTTATACAAAGCCAATGGAAGGGGAAATGACAAATCATGTAACTAGGTAAAAAAAATGCAATTCTTGTCTTGTAATATATTTGGATATTATTACAGAGAAAGCTTTGCTTCTGGTTATTCCCAAGTAAACACTTACAAACTTTGGCACTTGCAGAAGAATCTCTGGAGGTGGTTGCAGTGTTCAGATAGGTCAGTAAGGGAGATCTCTTTGCTGCCTTACTTCCAAACTTTTTAGATTTCTTTTTAAACAGGTTAATTTTCAAATCTTAAATATGTCTGACAGTGCAGTCCACAAAGATATAACATGTGCATGATTTAGGAATAATGTGCAAAAGTCTAATTGCTGCATTCTGTATTTCATTATGAAATGCTTTCCATTATATCTCAGTGGTCTAGTACCTCTGGTCCAGGATAGACTTCTTGAGGCGTATTCACACTATTCCCACCTGAAGGGCAGTCAACATTACTCCCTCATACAGGCACAATGATCCATTATCTCAATTCTTTCCTTTGCTTCTGCTTGGGCAACAAAAATCACACCACCCAAACACAAGAGAGAGGGCGAACCTCAGTATGAGGGTAATCTGAATGACAGAAGGCCCTAACAGGAACAGGAGGTACCCCTTACCCCCCCATAATAAGAGTCCCTGAAGAACTTAACAGAATGAAATCTTGGGTGGCTGGGAGGGAAAAGCAAATTGGAAGAGAAATGAAAAGCTGTGGCTAGAAAGAGGCAGAGAGAAACAGGAGGAAGGAGATCAGCACAGAGAACTATACTGTACTAGGATTTACCTTGCATTGCAGGAGTTGATTTTGATTATTTCATTTATGATTTGAATGACATAGAAATATGACTGGTAGCACCAACAATCTTCAAATTTTATTTCATTCAGGGTTCCACCCAATGCAGCCCCAAAAGAACAGAGTTTCCCAACTGATCCTGAAATTATTGTCTTTGTGCCTAAGTGTAAATATTACACAGTATTTCATTAAAATTGCTTCATAATGTCCACTGCAGAACTAGGTGAAGTATATACAGTATTTGGAAGGTACTAGAGGTAGTTGAGCCAGTGCAGTGTAGTTGTTTGGGCAGTGGATTATGACTTTGAAAATCAGAGTTCAGTTCCCCTCTCTGCCATGGAAACCTACTAGGGGGCTGTGCACATGGGCTAAAAACCCCATGTTACCCTGGGCCTTGTGTTATCCTATTTGGATGATGCAGGCCAAACCCACAGGGTCAAGATGGAAGACTTGATGTAGATCCAGTGGATCTGTTTGGTCCTGGGATAACATGAGTTTTTTATGATGTGTAGTGTTATAAATTTGAGTGGTTTTTATTTTAACATGTTATATTTTAATTTATAACTGTTTTTAACTCTTAAAATTGTTTAATTATTTTTAAATTTTTCTATTTATATATTTTAATATTTTTGTACTCTTTTTAAATGTATTGTTTTGTACTTGTTGTGTGCCGCCTTGAGTACCTATGTTGGGAGAAAGGCGGGATACAAGAAAATAATAATAATAATAATAATAATAGTAGTAGTAGTAGTAGTAGTAGTTTCAAGCAAACCCTGGCTGATTAGATGATCCCCTCATGCTTCTTACCATATTGTCCTATTGTCACTACTGAAAAGACCTCTGTCACCACATCTAATGCAGAAACAAGCCACCTGGCCATGGGGATGTAGCCAGGTGTCCCATTTCCACCTTCTTTATTTCAGTCTTCTCAGAAAAGGCAAAGGGTGCTCAACCTGAGGATAATGGAGCAGAGGACAGAATAGGGGAATTTCAGAATAAATAAAGAGATATTACAGGAATACCTGGTTAACGAAAATGAATATAAGTCTCCAGGATCAGATGAACTACATCCAAGTGTATTAAAAGAACTGGCAAATATAATATTGGAACCATTGTCAATAATCTTTGAGAAGTCCTGGAGAACAGGAGAAGTCCTAGCAGACTGGAGGAGGGCAAACGTTGTCCCCATCTTCAAAAAGGGGGAAAAAGAGGATCCCAGCAATTATTGACCAGTTAGTCTGACATCAATACCAGGAAAGATTCTAGAGTAGATTATTAAACAGAGAGTTTGTGAACATCTAGGAGGCAATTCCATAATCACAAAAAATCAACATGGGTTTCAGAGAAACAAGTCATGCCAGACAATTTTTTTAAAATATAAAATTACCAGCTTGTTAGATGAAGGGAATGCTGTGGATATAGTATATCTTGATTTCAGTAAGGCCTTGGCAAAGTTCCCCATGACATTCTTACAAACAAGCCTGTAAAATGTGGGCTAGACAAGGCAACTGTTACATGGATTTGTAATTGGTTGACATGAGTTAACAGTGCGATGCGGCAGCTAATAAGGCCAATGCGATTTTAGGCTGCATCAATAGAAGTATAGTGTCTAGATCAAGGGAAGTAATAGTGCCACTCTATTCTGCTTTGGTCAGGCCTCACCTGCAGTTCTGGGCACCACAATTCAAAAAGAATGTTGGCAAGCTGCAGTGTGTCCAGAGGAAGGCAACCAAAATGGTGACGGGTCTGGAAACCATGCCCTATGAAGAGAGACTTTGTGAGCTTGGTATGTTTAGCCTGAAGAAGAGACAGTTACAAGGTGATGTGATAGCCCTGTTTAAATATTTGAAGGGATGTCATATTGAGGATGGAGCAGGCTTGTTTTCTGCTGCAATGGATGCAAACTACAGGAAAAAGAGATTCCACCTCAACATTAGGAGGAACTTCCTGACAGCAAGAGAGTGGAACACACTCCCTTGGAGTGTGGTGGTGTCTCTTCCTTTGGAAGTTTTTAAACAGAGGCTGGATGGCCATTTATTGGAGGTGCTTTGATTATGCATTCCTGCATGGCAAGGCATTGGACTTGATGGATGTTTAGGTCTCTTCCAACTCTATGATTCTATTATTCTAATATTGGGTGGCTGATTCTTTTTTTCAACAGCTACTAGTGTGGATATGACAAGTTCCAAAAATATATTGTAACAACAGTTACTAGCCACTGAAATACAAACTAATTTCTCTGTAATGAGGAAACTGAACTCTTAACTAGAGTTCATTTGTTCTTTTGATTCTGTTGTTGTTAGGTGCCTTCAGATTGACTCTGACTAATGGCAAGCCTCTCACAGGCTCATGGGGTTTTCTTGGCAATATTTCTTTAGGGAAGGTTTGCAATTGCCTTACTATCAGGCTGAGGGAGTGTGACTTGCCAAAGGCGAGCCAGTAAGTTTCCTTGCCTGAATGGGGATTCAAATCCTGATCTCCCAGAGTTCTAATCCAATACTCAAAATGCTACAGCATACTGGCTTCCATCATTTGATTCTATCCCCAAAATACAGATGAGTCATCACAAGTGGATGTCAGAATGTGCTCCCTTCAGTGGTGCTTGAAGGTGAATATAGGAGAAATCCATTTCAAAACTGGGTGTAGAAATGTAAATATGGAAACTGTAGCAACATATTGTTGTTTAATTCCTTGGATAGAGACTCAAGCTGAAGAGTTAATTGTTAGTTTATTGTAGTCTCACCTAAGGTACTCAGGTAGGCTGATCACAGTGAAAACTGTAACACTTTTAGCAATTGCTGTTATAAGATAGGCTACAATCATATCTTGAGTTCTTACATGCACTTTGTTGCATGGTTATGATCCTTTCCTCAAAATGTAAAAATGATTTCTACACGTTTTACATATATCCATTTTTGCACTGATGACAGTGCATTCAAATATGTTTAACTGTGCATATTTTTTTAGAGACATGACAGTTTTGTGTGCCCTCGATTCTTCAAAATGTGAATGTACAGATTTTCAATACATGATGCATTCCATTCACAGGCTCAGGAGGTATGAAATGTGTATTTCCATATGGAATTATGACCGCAACAAATGACATTCCCATACCTGCATTCATCATGTGTTCAACTGTATTGTACAGGAAGAGAACTGCAAGAGCCTATGGGATCCCACTAAACTTGTGGACTAGTACAAGTCACTCGCTGAATAGTAAAGTTTGGTATGGCCATGCCATCATATTTCCCATTTCTATGTATGGTTGTGAAAGCTGGACCGTGAAGAAAGCTGATAGAAAGAAAATAAACCCAACTGAAATGTGGTCCTGGAGAAGAGTTCTACAAGTACCATGGACTGCTAAAAAGACCAATACATGTGTCTTCGAGCAAATCAAGCGTGAAATCTCCCTAGAAGCTAAGGTGACTAAACTGAAACTGTCATGCTTTGGCCATATCTTGAGAAGACATGACTCACTAGGAAATACAAATATGCTTAGTAAAGTATAAGGCAGAAGGACTGCGGCGGTGGACGACCTCAAGACCACAGCATCTTGTCACTGCAGTCCTGCACCGTTCAGTGCACACTCGCAACTGGAGCAGCTAGAAGCCATTCCAAGCCACCCATCTGTTTTAAGCCTAAGTAAATAACTCCAGTCATCAAGAAAGAACCCAAACAGAGTCCTATAAGAATCTTTCAGTTTTCATTGACCTCAAAGCACTGTAGTCCAAACGTGATGCCTAAATAAAATTTGGTTTGGAACTGCTCCAAATTATTGCATACTAGAACTTTCAGGGGGGAAATTGAGTAGAAACCTTACAAACACTTGCTTCTGCTCTCTATAGTGAGCAAATTTAAAAGACCATGATCACAAGAGATCCAAAGATACCTTAAAGTTCAAAGGTTGATGACTTTCATACATTCTGTTTTGTCCTGCCCCTGCTTCTGTTCTTTTTAACTTTAGAATTAGTTGAGACTAATCAACAGGATTCCAGCACATATATTTCCTTCTTTACACAATGAGTCATTCACCTTGATCAAATATTTATGTATGATAGATAGTTTCTATAGAGGAATGACAGAGCTTCACACTCTTTGGCTGATTTTACACAGTGTTTATTGTTGGTTTAAGGAAACAGAATTGAGAACTAGAAATTAGTTTATGGAAATGGAACTGAAAAGTATACATACATTTTTTTTAAAAAAAAACCCTGTTATCACAGAATCTTTACCATTTACTAATCCTTTCGTTGTCAATAACAACAAGTTTATTGATTAGTAAACTGGCCATATCAATGGTAAAATACAAATTTCAGAATATCAAAGTACATACAAAGATAGAACTGGATCACTCCTAAAACTCATAAAATTAGCTAGAGGGTTGAGAAGTATAAAAGTTGAATAAAAATAAGTTTGATAAAATACAAAAATATAAAATAAAAACAAACTAAAACATGGGTGTGTGGAGGAAATAATAAAAGGGGTGTGTGTTTAAATGAACTCATTACCATGGCATGAAACTCCATGTTGTATGATAAAATGATCTCTCAAGTAAGCAGCTTTTATAATAAATTTTGTGGTACAATGTGCTAAATGTAAATTCTCTTCTGAGAAGAAATGAGACAGTTTAACAATAGGATCCCAGTTAGTCATTCTAACCAAAAAAGGTTGTAAGAAATAGGATCTCTCCTTATCATATATGCAACAATTGAAGAGGATATGTACAATGTCCTCTATGGCTGGAGGACCACAGATAGGTAGGGTATTTCATGGTAGGGTATTTTTTGGAACTATCCTAATCTAACCATAGAGTTTAGTGCTCAAATCTAGCTCCAGTGAAAGCAGTTCTTTGACTCTGTGTTAAGTGCAACCTAAGGTATTTTTGGCGGGTTACAAACCGCCATTAGGGATGTCCTGAGGACATCCCAGTTTGGAAAAGGGGCGTCTCTTCTAGACGCCCCTTGCCCTATCACGGACTCAGCCCGTACAAAATGGTGGCACCCTGTTCATACGGGTGCCGCCATTTTGACGTAATGGACGCTCTGCGTCCGCACGTGGCGCACCGGAAGTGACGCCGCGAGTGCGCCCTTTGGCACTCGCAGCCCCTCTTCCAGGGCCTGAGAAGGAGGGGGATTTCCGCGCTCCTTCTCTGCGGCGTCCAGGAGCCATGCCATTTAAAGGCTGCAGCTCCCAGACGCTGCAAGTGGCAGCGGAGCCAGACCACTGCTTTTCAGCGGTCTATAACCCGCCTTTCTAATCCGCAAAGAATTTTATTTTTGGCTAATCGGTTTAAAGATTTATAACCAGCCAACAAAGCTATGCCCGTTTGGGCACTAATATTCCAAACTCTTTGTTTTAGGGTTTCCTGAGCTTTATGGCCAGCAGAGAGAAGATAGGAGGGAGAGAAACCTAACGGGTACAATTGTAGAGACAGCTGACATATCCAAAAGTTCCTATAGCTAGCTGTTCTTCTAAGCAGAGTTTAGGGAGTCTCCCTGAGTCCATTTTAAGAATCTTTAGCCAGTAGTTAAAGGCTTTTAAATAAACCTGGCACTGGATTGAGTGGGCCCCAAGTTCTTCTCTTACTGCTTGGGCTGGTGTGTTCTTATCTACTCCAAGAATCCTCCTTAGGAAGCAATTCTGAGCCTGCTCCAAGAGAGGTAATTTCAAATGACCCCAAAGTTCTGCACCGTATGACAAGATGGGCATGATTTTAGCTTTATAAACTTTTAAGATAGGTGATAAACTAGTGGGGTGGTTATAATTGATCAATTTCTAAAGCTATTTGTTCGTTTCTTCTTAGGTGGTTTGTCCATTTCCCTGTTTTTGAGAAGGATAACCCTAGGTATACATAGGAGATGACTTGCTTGATCGGAGATCCCTCCAGGAACCAGTTATATTTTTATATCTCATCCCAAATACCACAACCTTAGATTTATCTTTGTTGATAACTAAAGAGTTAAGGGAACAGTAGGTGGCTAGATTCTGTAGTAGCCGTCTCAACCCTACTTGCTAGCAGGCAATCAGGACCATGTCATCAGCATAAAGAAGAACATTGAGGAATGTATTGCCTATCTTTGGTATATGGACCGAGGTTGAGGCGAGATAACCTGGGATATCATTAATATAAAGGTTAAATGATGTAGGGGCCAAAATACATCCCTGTCTGACTCCTTTATGCACATTGACTTTCTTAGACAACACACTGCTGGTACCGATACACACTTTAAGACAGGTATCTGAATGAAGAGCTTTAAGAAGAAATAGTAATCTTGGGTCCATATTCATTTCTGCCAGTTTGGACCAAAGAATATCTCTATTGATTGTATCAAACGCTGTTCTAAGATCAATAAACGCTGTGAAAAATGGTTTTCCTCTCCTTGTCAATACACTCTATGGAAATCTTTTATAAATGCTCTCCATGTCCCTGCCTATATATCAGAATTGAATAAAATTTAATTGTCAGTCCTTTTCAGTGTATCTTGGAAACTGGAGTTTGGAGAGTGCCCCAGAGCTTTCTTGCTGAGAATTCTAAATACTGTTATCAAATCACAAGATTCCAGGGGATAGAACCATAGTAGTAAAAGTAGTATATGCTGCTATACCTGTGAAGTGTAGATACACTCTACGGCCATATCTACACAGTGCCCGGGACCCGTAAGTCACTTTGGCTGCCATTTTTTCCAAACCGGAAGCTTCCAATTGGAAAAAGTGGCTGCCGAAGCAACTTACAGGGCATGAATTCAACACTGGAGGTAACAGGGAGCCATTTTGAGAGAAAAGTCTGTGCAATAAAATCAGCCTAACTGCCATATGTGGCTCAAATTCAGAAGAGGTAAATCGGGTACTGGTGCAATAAAGTCCTGCATCAGGTGACGTACAAACCAGGAGGTTTCAGGAAACTGCAATACTGAACAAGTTTGATTGTCACAGATACCTGCTTGTTGGAGGGTGGAAAAATCAGAAAAGCGAAGAAAGGGTTGTGGAATGGAGTGCCCTGAAAAAGGACACGACTGGCTGGCTAGCACTCTGAAAACAGATGCCTATTTCAGACTTAGTTACTGGCTCCACTGATAGACACCAAAAGAGAAACACGTCCATTGCAAGCACCTTACCATGCTTTGTTTTTTCCCGATGCTTTGTGACTTTTTGAGGCAAAGACTTTTGAATAAGAACATCTCAGGATTAGAATGCTGTAGACATTAGGAAACTGCAATGAAGCTGAGATATTTTGCAGCACAAAGATCTAGCTACTGCTTTGCCACTTTAATGATTGTTTCTGTGACCTAACCCACCACTGATGGAGGAAGGTTCTCCCTAGGGTGTGCAGACCATTTGCAATTGCTACAGTGTGTGAATGCAACTGGTATCTTTATGGGCTTGACATTTTGATTAATTTTTTATCCAGGAGTCAGTTGAGAATCTGGGAGCCAAACAAACAACCCCTACAGTGCATTAACTCTAATCTGAAAGGTATAATCTGAAGCTCATGTTGTCAGACTTGCCAGATGCCAACATTTGAGGTCTGTTGTGAAAGTCTATGAGCTAGAGAGCGTGGCTCAAATGATGCATCAATGTGCAATGCAGAGGGATAGTAATTTTTTCCTAATTGGCATTGCTGATGAACATCATCATTATTCAGAGGTGACATGTTCATAATAAGATGTTTAGATAGGTGAGAGTACGATTTACACATATCTGAAATGAAATTACATATTAATAGTGAGTTTGGACTATCAGGAGATTAGTGTGAATCAAGTAGGGATAATAATGGTGTGAAAGGCAATCATTTCCAAACTGCTCAGAAATTCAGCCCTGAAATTCTTGCTCAAGAATAGTTTGTATGGTGAAGGTCTAGAACAGCAATGGGTAAAACAAAGTCTATGGGATGCATGAACTCTCCAAACCTCTTTCTGTATCCCTCAAATGCTCCAGAGAATTGTTCCTTAAATATACATTGCAGTTTGCCACTGATTTTTTTTTGGCAGTGAAATGCTAAATGTACCACGGTATATGGAAAGTGGAGCTAAATGCATTGTGATCAATGTGATAAGTCAATATCATAGCATCATAGATTATTTAGTTCTTTTTTAGCTTTACTATAATATTAATAATATTGTAATCAATCAAAGTTAGTTTCAATACATTTAATGTTTATTTGTATATACATGTAAATCCAATACTTATTAATCAAGTATAGGTGAAGATTTTATCAATTATATCCAATTTTAATGAATTTAATAATATGTAATGGAAAATGTTCTCAATTAATTTCAACTAAGTTTTATGTATTTTATGTACATGCACAAAATAATACCATCATCAAGCACCTGGCCAATGTGAAAAGTGCTCCATTTCCACTATTTACCCCTGGTCTTGAATGTCTATGAATTAGTACCCCATCCTCAACTTGTTTGGCATGCAATGGTTGCCCTTATGAATAAAGGCTCCAACTTTGTACTGTCATACCTTAGTGACAGAGAATATGCTTTACATTCAAGAAGAAGGTCAACCTCTGGTATTGCTGCACAAGACTGGAGAAGATTCCTGTGTCTGAAACCATGTGAGCTGTTTACAGTCAGTGTAACTAAGGCAGAGATAGGTGCATCCATCTTCTGCTGAAAGTCAGGAAAGAAACACCTTGCCATGCCCAGATCAGAAAAGAGAAGGTGGAGGAATGGGGGATAAGACTAACAGCATCATGAAAACCAGAGGTGTTCAGGACAAGGTGAGAAAAATATTCTTTGGAGTGGTGTTTCCCATTCTCCCATAGCAGTGGAAAGGCTCCCAAAGAAGAATGACCAGTAAGCTGACAAGCCTCTTTCTCTCTTCAAGGCTGCCAACCTCAAATGAGACATATTGCCTTTTGAAGTGTTTTTGGTATGATATACTCTCCTTTCTATAATTCCAGACATCTATTCCTTAGACACGCATCAAGCAAGCCTTTCCTAGAATGGGTTCTTGTGTGGAAGCACTTCACCCCTTGCTAGGCAACAAAGTTTCACAATGAAGGGCATAACTACTTGACAACACATGCCTTGAATCATGTTGTAAAAGTAAAGTATAGCACTCAGGAATACACTAGGTTGAATCCAAACCCAGGGACAGAGCAGATAGGCTAGGAAAGTATGGGCCAAGCCCGAGCCAGGTTCAACCTGGATTGGTTCATGGGCTGGTATGGTGATGGGCGGGTGTTAATACACCCATCTCTCCCCATGTCACAGACCAGCTATTACTGCACACCCCTGACCTTACTCCTCCATTGCAGCTAATGAAAAGCCCCCCCCCCTCCACTCCATTACCTTCTTTATGTCCCCTTTACCCTGGAACAGGATATTGCGAGGAGGCACACAAGTCTTTTGGCTTGTGTGGACAGCCCCCTAGACATCCTTAGGAAAAAAAACCATTGAAATCAATATAAGTTAAGCTAGTGGTGACTTAAATCCAGTTGATTCTCAAGGGCTTGCTTTAAATGTGACTAGTTTTGGGCTGAACTTACTGAAAAGGAAAACTCCCAAAACTAGAAAGCTAATAAGTGGAAATGTACCTCAGCCCAATTCCACCCCACACACACCAGAAATATTTTTAAAAGATTTGATTTCATGCCAGATAGATTATTCATTTACATTACTCAACAGTTGTTAGTTTCTTACATCACCTGGTGCACCAGTACCATACACCTGAAAATGGCAGTCTACAGGCGCCCGTTTTAACTGCAGGAATGCCGCAGCTGCCAAACCACAGAATGTCCCTCTGGAGTAAAAAGAACCCAGTTCCTCCGGGTTCTTTTTGTGGCACCTGGGTTACATCGCAAGTGTACCACTGGCGCACTCATGATGTAAGCGACGCACTTGCACTCATGATGTAAGCGATGCACAGTGACGTGCAGACACTGCGTGTGACTCACATAAAGATGGCAACCTCCATGTGGACGGGAGGCCACTATTAGGCTGCCATCAGCACATACTAGGGTTCTGGAGTGTGAAGTTACCGTGCGCTCCGGAACCCTAGTTTCGGCGGCAAGACAGCGCTTTTGGCCCATATGTCTCGGGCCTAAGACTGACTCAACTGAGAATTTCCTCATATGCATCTGACCTTTAATAACCGTGGCTGTGATTGTAAAATGTTATAAATCATGCCAAGTTGGAGTATAAGCACTAGAAGATGGAGATAGAAGACTTTAGGTAACTCACTACATTGTTGGCAAACTGAATCTTGTGGCTGTTTTCCTCAGAGCAGAGGAAAAAAAATAACATGTGGACCTTTGATTCAGTAATTGTAAAATCAGAGGAACTCCTTAATTATTTTGTATTTGATAGCTTACTATTACTGTTGCTGAGTCAGAAATACCAAATATGTCCTTTTCACTCCTGAGCATCCACATTTTCTATTGACTTTGAGTCTCAATCTGAACCAACACCCTGTTCCTTTCTACAGAGGCCTTTCTAGATTTTAATCCATTATTTGGCATTTGATAGGCTTGTTTTATGTTGTGTTGTAACATTCTTTGTTGTTAGCTACCTTGAGCATCACTGAATGGAAAGCTGGGGTGCAAACTGAAAGAGAGAAAGAGGAAAGAAGGGAGAAAGGGAGGTCATATACTGTGATTCTATTGCAAGAGAAGAGAAAGTGAAGTGAAGACAAGTGGAAGAAAACAATTTTATACCAGGCTCAGAGGTCTAAGAACAAATATTTTAATCATCCTCCCTTTTTCTAACAAAAGACACAATGAACACACACACATACACACATGCTCATGCTTACTCCACCCTTTTTCGCCTCATCTGGCAGCCGCTTTCCGGTCCAGCAGACACTAGCATCTAATGAGTCAAACTTCCCATTTTCAGACTAATCAGTCGGCTGCACTAATTGCAAATGCAAATATGCAAATTTATATTAATTAATTACTCTGCTAATTAGTTCTGCGGTCTTTTTGGGTAATAAATCATTGTGCAGTGGAAAGGAAACAAGTCTTGTCCCATTTCACTCCACATAAAAATTTAATGCACTCATTGGAGAAAATATATTTTTAAAAGTCTCTTCCAATCGCCCTGCTCCTACTGATGAGTCTCCGATAGGTACCATTGTGAAGAGACTTCCACATCTTCAGCAAATGCCATTGCTAAGGTGCCTGTTAGCAATTTAATTATCACATTATGAGCTTCAGAAAAAAAAAGAAGCCAGTTTGCTGTGCTGCAGGCTGTGACTTCAAGCTCACTGGCTTCACACATTTTCCTGCAAACACTTCTAAAGTCAAAAGATGAATATGCAGGAGGAAATGTTGCATTCTCTAACTCTGGGTGGGATATGTATTGCGATGTGTAAGTGTGAGTTGTGGCTAGCAAAGAATCCAACTCAGCAGTAAAGGACTTTGGGGCCCTTAATCCTGGCATGCACCCCTTTATCAATTTGTATGATTCTTTTCAGAACAAGGGGACTCACAGCTGGTTCTCACCTTTGGGAATTTTGTAAAAGAAAAAAAGGTGGGAAAGATGACACAAGAGTGATACAGGGTCATTTGCAGGATGATCTTTAGCGCAGTGGTCCTCAATCTTTGGTTCTGGACTTCATCTCCCACAGTTCCTGCTCTTTGGCCACGTTAGCTGGGTTTCTGGGAGCTGAAGTCCAAAACATCCAGAGAACCAATTTCTGAGAACCGCTGCTTTAGAATACCAGTGTCATGCAATGAACAGAGAGCTCTGAGCGCAAAGGTGGAAGACCCAGACTACAGGAACCTTAGCTGGTTTTATCCCCAATTTGACAATATTTCAAAATCAGCATTACATAATAATTACAGTTGAAAATATTTCCATGGACAAAACTTTATAACTGGAATATGTGTAACTTCGCAACTTATGAATATGATTGATTACATTGTTCCACTGAATCAAACAAAGTGGAAAATGCAAAATACGTGTATATGTCTCTGTGTGTAAATGTACATGTACAAACATATCTGCCTATCCCTATTCAGTTGTGGACATCCTCAATCAACACACAACGAGGGGAATGTACTAGCTTCACCCTCTCTGTCTCTAGTTTTTTCACTATCCTCATGTAGAGACCAATGTATCTGAATAGGAGAGGTTCCCCTATTGTTGTGAACTTTCCACATGCTCATGAACTTGGATTTATTTATTTATTTATTTTAGATTTCCCACTGCAAGTCAAAGTCCTACACATAGTGGAAAGTCTGCTGTTCAGACTCTCCATGTAAAGAAAACAAGAGAACTGAAAACAGCAGGGACAGGGCAGGTTGAAATGACGACAATGTTTTCAAGCAGTTAACCGACATAACAAAAACCTCACACGATGAGAAAGGACAATGAAAGTGACAAATTCCTACACTTGAGCTAGCTGCAAATGTTTCACTCATCCAAGCTATGGCACATGTGAATGAAGAAGAATGGAGAACAATGGAGAAGAATGGAGAAAACCTAGAATAACTACAGTTGGCCCTGTGTATCCACAGATTCTTTATCTAGAGATTCAACTATTCACAGCTTGAAAATATTAAAACAATACAGTATATAAATTCCCAAAAGCAAATCTTGATTTTGCCATTTCATATAAGGAACACCGTTTTCTTATGCCATTACAGTGGACCCTTGTTATACACTGGGGTTTGGTTCCAAGATCCTCCATGGATAACAAAATCCGTGGATACTCAAGTCCCATTAAATATAATGACATGGCAAAATGGTGTCCCTTATAAAAAATTAAAAATCAAGGTTTGATATTTGAAATTTATTTATTTTGGAAGATTTTCAAACTGTGGATGCTTGAATCCATGTACAAAAATTCCGTGTATAAGAAGGGCCGACTGTATATTTAATGGGACTTAAGCAACCACAGATTTTGGTATCCACCAGGGGGTCCTGGACCTAAACCCCAGCAGTTACCAAGGGCCCACTATATTACCAGCTTTATCCCAGATATTAATTGGATCAGTTGCATGAAATACAATGCACTCACTCTCAAAAGGATAACTGCTTTACATTTATGTTGATGGTCTCCGATAATGCAGAGGAGGGTAAAGAAATCTGCTTTGTAATCTCAGGAAACCCCATGAAAACTGACAAACTAGCCTGTTTATTTTACATATCCCACCTGTTCTCTCTTTCTCTCATTTTCTCTCGCACACACAAGGAGACTGACATCCTATGTTTTAACATTTTGTTCTTGTGAGTTTCTCATGGAAATTAATTAATTAATTTGTGCAACAGGGAGCTGAAATTGAAAATACTTTCTTTGGAATTAGAATTTATTGCCTATGTGAAGAGTCATTCTGTTTCCTTTGGAATCTCCTCCCTAGAAAGCCTTAACTACCACCAACTCTGTTATCTTTTCAGTGTCAAGGGATAACCTTTTACTTGTCAGGCTTTCTAGATGTTTGATAGTGTTTTTTCTTTTACTGGCATGTATTTTAACTGGCTCAGTATCACAGCTATTGTTAATAATTCACAATGATCTGTTGTTGTTAGTGATCTAATGGGATGATAGTTTAAATTGTTGACTATAAATAATTAGCTGCTTTGAAAGCTTTTCTCTATATGTAAAGAGCAGGGTAAACTGTTTGCAAATAAATAATAGTGCAAATGAAATTAATTACACAGGCTGAAAAAGATTGCATGTTTACTCATGGAGAGGGAAATATGTAAATCAGCACATGGGAAGACAACTCCCTTGAATTAATACATTTTCCTGAAATTCAAGGAACATAGACTTCTATAATCTTTTTGGTTTGGTTTGGTTTGTTTCTCAGATTTCTGCACATTATTGAACTGCTAAGGTGGTAAAGCTGCTCCTGTGCTCGACATACTGTTACCCATGCTGCTTCATATAAATTTTGGTATAAATGATAACCCTTAATGACCCCTAGGTGAACTCTAATAGCCTGTCCACCATTGCCAGCAAGGCATGAGGACATGTACACACACCCCTGAGGGGCACCCACATTATCATATCTAGAGAGTCGCATAAAAGGATTATCATAGGACCAGGAAGAGCAAATATTTGCCTTGCCTGAGGCTCTTACCCCCTCCCCAGGGTCTGTTGTCCAAGCAGCTTAAGTCCACTAAGACAATCAGACAGGGACATCCATGTGAAAAGAAAGTAATTAAACACCTTTGTTCTCACCATCATGCACCTTTGCCAGGAGCAAGATTTTGCCTATAAATACTCTCAGATTTGCCAGTTCACTGGGCCAGTCTGGATTTCAGGGGGAAGCTCTGTCCCCTTGAAGCCTGACCTGGCTCCAGTTTTCTGACTCCGGGCCAGTCTGGATTTCAGGGGGAAGCTATGTCCCTTTGAATCCTGGCTCCTGGCCAGTCATTCCATGGCTGAGCCTCATTCCATCCTCATCATATTCCATTTGGATTCCTGGAGGGAGTCTACATTCTGGTACGTATCACCCCAGTGATGCCTAAAATCCTATTCCATGCTAACCTATGCTTCTCCTGAGCCTTGTATGCTAGTGAATGGTATGTGTTTTTCCCCTTATAAATAAATTGGTTATTAATTCTAGAAGTCTGTCTCAGCTCCATTTATTGGAATCCCCTGGTCTACTCCGTATACATATCGGGAGACGATTCTGCAAGGGCCGTTGTAGCAGGCCCTCCTCTTGCAATATTTGAGCTAATAACAACAATAATAAAATTCCCCTAAACAGACCCTTGGCTACAATACAGTATAGGAGGATTTGAAAGACTGCATAATCTGATATATATAAAATGTCTATACGCACAGAAGACTCGATCTCTCTAACAGCTCCTCTGAAGAGGACCACCTGAAAACACGCCACCTGAGGCAGACCCTTATCCCAACCCTGCCAAATCAAGTAACTAAAGCTGACCAAGCTGTTTTACCACCTTGGAAGAAAATTGTAAAAGTGCCTTTCTTTGGCAGTCGAAACACAGCAATAATAATCCTGATAACTATCATTTTGCTGCCACTTATGGACACCCAGATCAACTCTCTGAGAGGGTCATGTCCAGTAATAGTGGATGGCTTCCATGTAAATGTTGGAGGGGTGCATCCAAACTGTAAAGGGTGCTGAAATCATGTGGCCAATAGCATTCAGCATCTTTCATAGTTCCTGAAGTATTCAAACTAAATCCCAGGGAAAATTCACCACCACACTGATATGGAAGCCAACTGCCCCTAGCAGCTCCTTCAGTGTGCCTAATTTATGGTGTTATTTTACATTGAAGGCCTGCCAAGGCTGTTGAGGAGTATTGATTATTGGGACCCAGAAATCAAGAAAGGAATCCAAGCACTAATTATATTGTATATGCTTTTGTGTTTCTTAGTAGTATCATTATTTGATTATTTATTTATTTATTGTCTTTGGTATCCATTGTAAAACCATTGAATTTCAATGAAAACAATAATGATATATACAATTTTGTATTGCACAATACTAAAGATTCTATAGGGGCCTTAACATGCTTTCAATGACCCTGGGTGGAAAACTGTCACCTGAATTTGACCAGAGTGTAGATTTTATTCACTTTGTTTGGTAAATGCAAAAAATGAAGACGGATGCAATACTTTTCCCCTCACATTTTAGAAAAGCACCAAGGAAGTGGCAAATGAACTCTTCATCTAATATTTGTGTGTCATTGTGAACTAGTTCACATTAATCAACTGAACGAAATGTGATTTTACAGGTCTTCCATAGCCACATGTCTTAAAGAACTTGATTACTCTGAATGCAGCAAAGAAAGAGAGACTAATCTGAAGATTCATATGTTTTAAAATTCAAGACATTTTTGTGGCCTTGACTTTTCCAGGCCCACAACTCCAAGAATCAAACTGCTTGTTAAACTTTTAAGCTCTTTCCATCTTCATGATCCTTGACTGCTGTTAGCAAGCATAGCAAGCCAAACCTCTAAGTTTGCAAGAACAAATATGTAAGAGGTTTTAACAATTCTCCACAGGTACTGAATCAATAATTAATTCCTATTAGGTAGTGAAGGGCCTTTGTACTGGCTCTTTGAAGTGGCCTGTAAATTATTCAACTGACCTAATTGGTTGAATTTGAAGTAACACAAGAGATACATTGTGCAATGGAATCAGCAGACCCCATTTTATTTCAGCATTTGATCTCAGTTTATAAAGCAATGGCACCACTGGCTGAAGCAGCAACTTGGATCAGGAACTTCCAGAAGAAAGTATTGATAAACCTAATTGCTTAGCAGTTGCATGGATTGCTCTGTAAGATAGCAGCTTTGGTCAATCTTAGGCTTAAATCCTACTTGAGCCTCAACTGCAATGGTACCATTCAATTAAAGGGAGTTCATCGACTGATTCAATGGACCCACACTACTTGGGACTAACCAATGGGATTGTAGACACTGATTTCAGGTATATCTAAAGTTCAAGTGATTTCAAAAAGAAATTAATTCTTCCTCTAAATATCCAAAAGACAAAGTTAAGAGAATTGGAGTGACCACCTGTTTGCATGGATAAGCAATAGGTTAAAGAAGGGGGGAATTGGTTGTCTGACACAGGTTTCTTGTAATATAATAGTTAGACTGTTGGACTGGGAAAGGACAGACTAAGGTTTAAATTACTATTTAGCCTTGAAATTTACTGCATCACTTTCAGGCAAACCAATTTCAGAGGTTTGTGGGGAAGATAAAAATGGGAGCAACCACATATGCAGCTTTGATCTCCTTGGAGGAAAAGTGAAATATGAACATAAATTAATTAATGCATCATTTTATGTGCATCAGGAGTGCTTAATATTTTATTTATTAAGCCACTATCAACTGCACTGCAATGATGATAGACTGTTTATTCAGCCAATCTCTCATAGCTAATTGGTTCAACGGCATATAGATAGAAAGCTATCCTTAGGCCCTGATGGCATTATGCCATTGAAGCTTGACCAAGTGACATAGGAAGATGCTTCCTCTGTAGGCCTTTAAGTTCAGCAGACAAGGAAAAGTTTGTATCAGTTATGGAATATCTCGACTACTTAGAGCCAAGATGGTCACCTAATAATATAGACTAGAGGAGCTTCAATGGCATAATGCCATCAAGGCCTAAGGGTAGCTAAGGATACCATGTGTTGAGCAGCTTTACATCTTTACAAGTTGTAAAAAGAATATTATGATTTTTCCTTTCTCATGAACACAATCAGATATGGAACACACCTTAAATATAAAGAATGGGAATATTGAACAAAAATAAAGCCAACACCCCCACAACAAACAAACAAACACCAATCTACAAACAAAACTTGACTTTCAGTGCTGCATGAAAGAAACTTTGGCACTGGAATGAAATAATTGTCCAGCAAACCCAAATTAATTATTATAATTTAACAAACTGTAATAATTACACTTAATAATAAATATTAATAATATTTTAAATGCTTGAGCTAATTTGAAATATTTAAATGTGTAACTATGGAAAGATTTTAAATAAGTAAAGAATGATAATAGTGATAATAAAACTGTAATAAAAAACTCATTTGACAGGCAACTTGTCAAATCAAGAATTTGTAAGCTTCTCTGAGAGCCTTTGTGACTAAAGAGCAGAGCATAAATCCTCTAAATAAATACATATTTACTGACTGTTTGTATATAACATTTGAACCTAATATATGGATTGCCCTAACTGTACCTCATGAAGTCCTACCATGACTGTTTTAATGGTTTTAATGGATTTTAGGGATTTTAATGTTATTATTATGTGAGTTTTTGTTATATATAAGTTTTCTGGATTGTTTTAAGGGGATAGAGGGGATTTAAATTCATGTTATTTTGCTTATAATGATTATTATGTTGTATTATGTGTATCTATGTAAGCTGCCTTGATCTGCTGGGAGAGGCAGGGTACAAATATTATTATTATTATTATTATTATTATTATTATTATTATTATCTACATAAGATGGATTTGCAAAGTTATGTCTGTCTGATGGAACAATGAAAAAGTGGAGATACGTTAAAATTGTGTTCATTTATTTGTTTCATTTATTTCCTGCCTTCCTCCCAAAACTGAGACACAAGGTGGCAAATGGATGCATTTAAAAACACAATAGGTAACAATATTAGAACACAATTAAAGAGATCGTTGCCTTAAAAAATAACAACTGAATTAAAAGCAATTTAAAAGCACAGCAGGGAAAAAAGGTGCAGCTCATTCCCACCATTAAAAACTCCTTCCTCAGCAAGTCAGTTGCCAAACGTCTGAATGTACATATAAAAGCACTAGTGCAGAGTGTGTGTATGGAGGCAGGGGGGAAGTGTGCCTGGTTTTTTTGTTTTGTTTTTTTATTTTTATTTATTTTGGTAAATGTGCAATGGCTGAGAAAAGCACACATGCAAAAGAAACCCCCGAGGGCACACAACAGAATGAGAGGAGAAATGGTTGCTACAAGCTACCTAAGCAAAAAATAAAAATAACTGTCAGGAAGAAATGGCAGTAAAATTGGGGAGGGGGCTCATTTATCCCTACATGATTTTTGTGTCCAGAGGCTTCAGGCTCTCCCAAGAGAGGTGCTCCATCTCACCCAAACACTGAGATCTCTGGAGAGAGTTGCTGAAGCTGTGTATCCTCTGAATAGTATATCTTTTCCAGGGAAAGTGATCCGTTCCCTGCCTCCCCTGTATTCTCAAATGGGTTTATATGTGCATTTCTCAAACGAATGCTTTATACATATATTCCTCTTCTATATTAATTTAATACAGTCAATTCCTCACAAGTCTAATCCATGCAGGTATGCTTCTGCCCAGCAAATCGAGCTGTTATTAAGCTACTACTAGGTTGCCATCTCCTGGCCACTGCTGTCCAAGTCAGTGGCAGAGAAATCTGGACAGTAACAGTCATGGTGAATGGGGATTATTGTAATGAGGTTCCCTTACAGCATATTAAATTCTTACGCAGCTCCTTAGAGGAACTGTTCTTTTTAGTCAGTTTGATTTTCCTTCTCGTTTGTTCTTCCTTGGCCCATATGGTGGAGATGGACAAGGAGCCTTGTACTTGCACTGAAATGCATTGTTATTCTTTAAGCGTAAAAGTTGAATGTTTGAATAGTCTCAAGGGAACCCTCTGAGCATTCCGATTAATGTTCAAAAGGCACAAATAGCAGCCCTTCCTTACATACACAACAGGCACAAGCATAGACACACAAACATAGGAAGAGAGAGGAAGAGAGACACAAAAGTCAGAATTCTGTAAGGGATGTACACCTATATAAGTGTCCCTTACGTTTGTGGAGGCTTCAGGGGCTGATATTCCCATCCTTCCCCTGCAACACCAAAAGGCTGCGCCCACCCCTTGACTTACTGTAAAGCCCTTCAAAGCCACCTTGCCCAACATTCCATGCTTCATGATGTGCAGGTAGCATCAGTGAAGAATCTGGCTACATCCCCAAAGCTAGATGCAAAATGATGACATCAACCCTGAGATCCGGCGGTCTTGGCACCGCTGTAATCATTATGCTTATGGCTATGGGGATGTAGCCGGAAACATCTGTGATACTGCCTGCTAGCTGACAAGCACAGAATGACTGGATGGACAACTTCAGGAACTTTACAGTAGTCTGGAGGGTATATGATTCAGTGTAGCATAGGTCTACATGCAAATATTTACACTACGCTGTTGGACTGAGACCAGATATAGGAATGAAAAACAAAGCTATTCAAATGTATTAGAAAAAATGTTTTGGCTTCTGCTTTCTTCACTTGCTCAAAATAAAATAAAAGTGAGCTGTATTCCACTGGCACTTTGGATGCTGCTGTTGTGCGTATTCATGTCATTTCTGACTTATGGTGCCCCTTATGGCAAACTTATAGCAATAGCAATTGCAAGTGCATTTCTATAACGCTTATCAGTGCACTTAAGCACTCCCTAAGCAGTTTACAAAGTGTAAGCTATTTCCCCCCAACAATCTGGGTATTCACTTTAGTGATCTTGAAGGATACAAGCCTGAGTAGAGCTTGAGCCCTTCGCTGGTACTGAACTCGCAACCTTATGGTTTGTGAGTGACTGGCTGCAGTACAGGCATTTAACCACTGCACCACCAGGGCTCTTCAACCTATCAAGGGGTTTTCTTGGCAAGATTTGTTCAGAGATTTGCCTTTGTCTCCTTCTGAGGCTGGTCTGCAGTGCTGTAGTCCAACACTCAAGCCACTACACCATACTAGTTCTAGGCATCCTGGGTACAATTTCCTTTTATGTGGGAAAGCTAAGCAATACAGAACCATAGCACTTACTTTCATAGATATCTTCAGCATACACTATGGTTGGAAAAGCACACATTATCACCAGGATTGGAAAAGGTATCCTATCAATTTGCATTCCTCTATAAAATGGTCCATTTCTTAATTCCTGAGAGTGCCAGTATGATGAAGTACATATTGTATTGGAAATCTGTACATTTTTAGGGTTGATGTGATGTGTTGCAGCTGAGAAAGAGATGGAAATATCTCAACCTCTGGCTCTCCAGTGACATGGAAATGGCTTTGTGGGAACAAAGACTAGGGTCCTTAGAAGGTAGGTTCACATGTAACCTTTGGTCATTGCATGGTTGGAAGAGAATTTTGATGTGTGCAACTATTGTAAAAGTGAATTGTAATGGCACAAGTCAGGCTTTGTTGCAGTTGTCTGCCTTCAAGTCGTTTCTGACTTATGATTATCCTGAGGTAAACCTATCGCAGTTTGTTTGTTTGCAAGATTTGTCCAGAGAAAGTTTGTCATTGCCTTCCTCTGACACCGAGAAAGTATGACTTGCCCAAGGTCACCCACTGGGTTTCTATGGCCTAGTAGAGGTTTGAACCCTGTTCTCCAGAGCTGTACTCCAACACCCAAACACACTGGCTCTATGATATCATAATTTATGACAGAATGCCAGTTCATGTCTAAATCTGAAAAATGTGTACATATGGACAGTATATACAATTAAAAATGCATATAGTTGGGAAATGGGCACAAACTCACTTGGCTGCAATGGAGAAATATGTACATTAAAACAATATGAACAGAATACAGTGAACCCTTGTTATATGCTCGGGTTTGGTTCCAAGATCCCCCATGGATAACAACATCCGTGGATGCTCAAGTCCCATTATATAAAATGACATAGCAAAATGGTGTCCCTTATAAAAAATGGAAAATCAAGGTTTGATATTTGAAATTTATATACTTTTTAACATTTTCAAACCATGATGCTTGAATCCGTGTATAAAAAATCAGTGTATAAGAGGGGCCGACTGTATGTGTATATTAGGGGGAAAATACATACCTAGGTGTGTGCAAATTTGTATGGGTGAAAAAAAGAAAATGCATTGCAATTCAATATGGAATGTGGATGAGATGGGAATACTAGAGCATTTCGAACAACACTATGAAGTTTATCGCACCGGGGTTAAAACATTCCCCGGTGCATTCTAACGTGCCTGTCTTGGCTCAGCATTCCCTATCACCTGGTGGAGCCACATGGAACTGTTTCAAAGCGTCCCCAGAAATGGCGTCCCCTGGAACTCAATGGGAACACAATGGGAATGCCTGGCGGCAAAGGCGGCATTCCAGTATGCTGTACAATGGTGTTCTGGGCCCCATTGTGTTCCCTTCACGCTCCGTGTGCGCCCCCATGCAGGCATGTTAAAATGCACCGGTGCGATAAACTTCTATGAAAACGTCAGAAATAAACTCTGCTAGAACATGGCCACATAGCCCGAAAAACCCACAAAAAACTATGGATGCCAGCCATGAAAGCCTTCGACTTTACTATGAAAATGGTATCAACAGATTTGAAACTCCACATTCCTAGCCAGAATCTGGCTATCCAGTTTACTCCTGATGTGGAAGGCTCACAAAATAATTTTCTCCTACATTTTCTGATCCTGAATTACTAGGTTGTCTCTGTATGCATAATATAGTTGGTTCTGCTATAAACCAGAAGGAAAGCATTAGTGACTGGAATCCAGTCAGATTGACACAGACTATACACCAAGCTTTTGACAGGCTTTTCCTTTGAGGAGTTTGTGCCAGCTAACACACTGCTCCTTGCCATTGACATGTATATCAGCATATACCAGGGTTCATGTCTGTCTTGGCTCAGCATTCTCTATCAACTGGTGGAGCTACATGGACATACCAATCAGCAAAGGTATAGTTGCTGTTTACGCAGCTGACACCCAATAGAGGACATGGCCAACACATCCATGATTGGTGGTACATATTAGACACAGCTCACAATGTATAGCTTCTGCCATGTCAGTGGTCATGTGGTCCTCCATGCTGTCTACTGTTCTTTTAAATCAACCTATAATGGGCATTCCCCCCTCATCTTTTTACCTTGTATATTCCCCTGTCTAAAAAGAAATTATTCTTGATTTAAGATTTTTCTCATGTTCTGATGAAATAAGGACAATTTGAAATTCTTAACCTCCAGTATCTGCATAAAGAACCTTGGAATCTTCATTTCCTTCAGGTCATGTGAAAATATCTTCAGGCAATATTATTGTGGCAATGCTTATCATTTGAATTTAATTTTAAAAATCCAATTACAAATAATATTTGGAGGGACAGACAGGCTCACCCTCAACCACATACAAGGTCTGAAACATTTTCATTTGTAACTACTGTGATTCTTGCATCTGCAGTTGTTAACTTTTCATCAGCATCTCCCTGAATTAAAGACTCCCTAAGTATGCATCGACCGTGAAGATTGTTATGGTTATGGACCCTTAACATTTAAAATAGTTTGTGTCTGAGAGTGTACATTTATCTACTTACTCTTGCTTTCACCAGCTATAGGTTGAATAGCAATTAACACTAGACCACAGCACATCCAAATTAACGATAGCCCTGCCAATTCTAATTGGTATTCTAATTAGTCCGACAATTCTACTAATTAAGGACATTAAACTTTTTAACAAAGGCTATCTTTTCTTTTGTATTGCATGTGTTAAAATAGCTCTGGAACATAGTGGAGGCGGAGGGACGGAAAGGTTCACTTACTCTTACTGAGATGTAAAGGGTTTTTAAAAAAGAGTTTTGAGAATCGTTTGAGTTCTAGGAGTGCAGGATTAATATCTTAGATCTGTCCTTTCAAATACACAGGCTAATTCTGACTATGCTACTCCTTTCATATATTTATATAGTGAAGGGATGCACAAATATCCTAAAATATTGAGCCAATCTCATTTATGCGTGCCTTAAATAAATAAATAATGTCAGCCTACTAGCCAACCAGGCCCCACATTAGGTAGTGAAGCACCTTCCACAAGAAGCAGATTTTTGGGGTCATGAAAGGGAAGCAAATTATTACTCTATAGTTACATAATTTATTATTGTTAATTTTGAAAAAAAACCAAGGAACCTCCCCTTAATGTTCACAGGGGGCTACATCTATGTGGTGAACATGAGAGTCACACAGTGGAAACTCCTAGCAGCTGTCATGTTTCCTTCAGAATGTCCTGGAATTTGAATTCTCAGACATTGTCCGCAAACACCACGATTTTCCACCCGTGTCTTTATGGAGGAATGGATGTTTTGCTGTCCATTGATAGTTAACCTATATCGATCTAAAACTCTTTCTTGTTTACCTTTCGTCACCTGAATGTCCAAGTGTGTACACTGTAAAGTTATCTAGTAGGCAGGTTATTATCAACACTCCACTTAAGAATGTATCTTTTGAAATTTCAGGATATTTTTTAATGGGAAGGAATATAAGCAGGCTCCTCTGTAGTCCTTCTTCATAAACTTATGAAGCAATCAGTATTGTTTTATGGGAGCCAGCATAATGTAGTGGTTTGCATGTTGGACTAGGACTCCAGAAAAACCAAGGTTTGAAGACCTTGGGAGGCACAGTGTGATGCTGGGCAAATCACACTCTCTTAGTCTTATAGGAAGGGAATGGCACACCTTTTCTGAATAATTATTGCCAAGAAAATGTCATGATAGGGTTGCCTTAGGGTTACCAGAATTCAGAAATGTCTTGACGGCAAATAGCAACAGCACATCATGTTATATATTTATTTACCCCCCTTGTTGCTATCCTCTTATGATCGGACAGTTAAAACTCCTTACCTGTCCTGATATGGCAGGGACAATCCCAGCTACTCCTCTTTCATCCCACATTTTCAGCTATTTTTAAAATGTCCCAGTTTCTCTCTCCTCTTCCCGCTTTCTCCTTTGTCTTCACCTTACTGCAGTTGCTGCAAACTGTGTTCCAGGTGGAAAGCATTTTGCATTCAGTTAACTCAGCAGAGGGGAAAGAAGAGGAGAGTACGAAATCATGCGCTTCCCAGTAGACTCAGGCAAAAGAAAACAGCTGCAGCCTCCCCTGCTTGTGGATTCTTCGTGATTAATAACATTTGCCATTTTGATATTGATCGGTCATAAGTGTCCCAGTTTTCATCTGTGGAATGTTGAAAAGTAGGGTACACTATCTGGAAATCAGCAGTGATTAGTCAGAATACAGTCAGTAACATACTGCAATCTCACCCATTCTGGGAGGTTGCAATCTACCAGCAACTACTGTCTTTGATCTGGTCTAGGCAGACCAGTCATGAACGCTGGTAATTGGTCTGCTTTTTTACTTTTCTTTTACAAGATGTCTTATCTTATGCAATCATGTTACTGTGAGTGTTTTTTTATTTTACTTGAAAACCATCCCTTGTAGGACTGTCCAGGAGATGAGTTAGTATAGCACCCCAAGCCTCCTCCCTCCCAAATTCAGGAGGTTCAGGATTCTTGGTCTGGCTATATGAGTGGTTTTACAGTACCTGGCTGCAATCTCACTTTTTTCTATAACTTACTGGGCTGACTTGTTGTTGATATTACTGTTACCTTGTATCTACTCATAGTTTAGTGGGCACCATGGTCAGCTATATTATTATTATTATTATTATTATTATTATTATTATTATTATTATCCTTTATTTATGAAGCGCTGTAAATTTACACAGCGCTGTACATACAATCTTTTTAATTAGACGGTTCCCTGCCCTCGGGCTTACAATCTAAAAAGACATGACACAAAAGGAGAAGGGAGCGGTGGAGGGAAAGGGTAAGAGGTCCAGCAATTCTTCTCTACCTCCAAGGCCTGGACCAAGGCAGATGGATTGAAGGGAGGGTTTGGCTTCATAATGGATGGTTAATCATTTTCCAGGGAAAATACATACTCTCAAGTAGGATAATGCATATACAGTACATAGCAATACAGGAAATGGTTTGATAAACAGACAGCAAAAGAAAACCAAATAGCAAGCGATAATTATGCAATGCCTGGGAAGGCTTCTCTGAACAGGATGGTTTTCAAATCCGTTTTGAAGCTGATTAAAGAAGTGATGGCTCTTGCTTGTGGGGGAAGAAGGTTCCAGGAGTGAGGGGCAGCAAGTGAAAAGGGGCGAATCCGGGATCGGGCTATCAGTACAATACAATTTGTCCACATGGAACTTAACTCTCTTCACCCTATGAAAACATTGTCGGTTAACCAAATTACACTTATTTCAAACTTTAACATTTTATACTGTTAATAGCCAGCCTTCAAGGCCTGAAACTGGGAAATCTATCAGACAGCTTATAACAATGGCCCCCTGAAAATGGCAGTAGGCATTTCTTTATGGCGGGAGACATCTTTTGGTATTAGAAAAAGAGCTGGCAATGTTACTTTTGAAAAGTTATAAGGTGGAATTACAATCCCAAGGCCCCAAAGTTGTGATTATGTTTTTTGAAAGTAGCTAATTATTTGATATGTTATTTAATCTTATTATTTATTCAGTTGACTACTACTTGCCAGTGCCATGATATCCTTGGCTCATAGGTGTTGTGGTAAGTGTGGTAATATCCTGGTACTGGATAACAAGGCTTTGTTATTAGGCCATAGTTTTTGCTTTATTCAAGACTTTCAACTTGTACTGTGTAAAAATTTTCAATAAAACTAGCTCAAAAATGTCAGGAAGCCATAGGCGGGATACAGACTGCCCAAAAAGGGCGATCTGCCACTGCCTCCATTTCCGCTGGTGGGAAGCCCCAACTGCCAAATGGTGAGGCTTCCCAGCAGCAGAAAAAGAACCCACAAAAAGCGGGTTCTTTTTGCGTCGCGCTTGAGATGCCCGAGTGCACACTCGTGATGTCACAAGCGTGACGGGATGTGCGGACGCTACGTGTCCATTGCGTCAAAATGGCAGTGCCCGTGTATACAGGGCGCCACCATTTTGAGGCCCCCGTCATGTGCTTGGGTGAGGTTGGTATGGATGGTGCATCCTTGGCCAACCCCTAGCATGTGATGGGGGCGGCGCAAAGGCTCATCTAAATTAGGCCATAGTTTTCTTGTTATATATTATATCAGGTATATGAATGAGATGCAGCAAATATCATGCTCACATGTATGACGGCCAACATGCTATAGTGGTCTGAGTGTTAGACTGTGGGGCTAAACAGACTGCCCCTTTTAGTGCCAGATCAAGGTTACAGCAACTACATGCTGTGGCCCAACCTGGTCTTTTCACGGTGCAAAGAGGAGCCACAAAAAGCAGCTCCTTTTTGTGCTATGGAAAGGGCGCCATAGCTGCCGGCGCCACAGCTTTGCAGCACTCCTTTGCAGCACTGTCATCTGGACACAGAGCCAGAGGAGTGCCATGATGCTGCCCACCATATGGTGGGGCATGTGGCATCATGCTGGCATGGGGACAGAGTCGGGGTGTGCATCTAGTGGACACCGTGACCCACTCTGCTCCGATGCCACAGGGGAAGAAGGCAAAGGCAAACTCCCTCTGAACAAATCTTACTAAGGAAACCCTATGACAGGTTTGCCTTAAGGCTGTCATAAGTCAAAAATGACCTGAAGGCACATAACAGTAATAGAGGTCTTTGTGGACGCTGGAATCCAAACCCATGAATACACTTAAAGGAGACACCTGGATTCTGCCTTAGTCCTTCCCCCACCATCAAACTACAGTCACATTTAAGCTTTGTAAATATAATCAGTCACTGCACAAAATAAAATGTGCCAACTAAATACCAACTAAAATCTAATTCACCTTCTACTTCAGCCTCTTCCAAACACAGATACTATCCAGCTTTAAAAAGAAGTCCCAAAATGCTTTTCTTCTGGTGAAAATCACTTTGTCCTTCCATGTGTGCTTCCCCTGGATAGGCAAAGGGAAGAATGTGCTGCACAGAAATGAAAGCATTAATTAATTTATTTAATTTCTATGCCACCTTTCTCCCTGAAAGGGACCCAAGGAGGCTCAAAAAAAATGTCTAATGAACATATTACAATAAAACAATTTAAAATGTTAGCTAAAAACAATATAAAATTACAAATATTAAAGCCACAATAATACCACAAAAAACCACAGTACCCATCCCATATAACAAACACCCCATATAAAAACCATCCCATGGTTACACATTAAAAGCTTGCCTGAACAAAACCATTTTTGCTTGCCAATAAAAGGCAAGCAGAGAGGCAGCCAGCCTTGCTTCTCATGGAAAAGCATTCCTGAGGGTAGGAGCAGCCACCAAGAGCCTGTGATCTTGGCAGGGCCAAGAGAAAGCCTTCTCCTAAGAATCACAGGCGGGATACACACCACCATATAGTACGCACCCCCCTAACCCTAGTACGTATACAGTACGTACAAGATGGCGGCGCCCCTTCCACATGAGCGCCGCCATCTTTACATACTGGACGCATAGCGTCCAGACGTGTCGCGGCGCTTATGACGTCGCGAATGCGCCTGCGGCGCCTCGCGACGTCATAGATGCGCCGCAGAAAGAAGCTCCAAAATGGAGCTTCTTTTTTGCTCCGCGCGGGAGTCGTGCGGTTTGGCTGCTGCGGCTCCCGCACGGAGCAAATGGCAGTGGCGGGGGAGCGCCGCAAAGCGGCGGTTTGTATCCCGCCACAGGTTCATAAGGAGAGATAGTTTCTCTCAAATAGTCTGGACCTAAGCTTTATAGGTTATAGCCAGCACTTTGAATTGTGCCTGGAAACTTACCGGTAGCCAGTGAATCTGTTTCAATAAGGGAGTTATGTGCTCCCTATAACTGGCCCCGGTCAGCATTCTTTTACAGCGTTTTGAACTTGCTGAAGTTTCCAAACAGTTTCCAAAGGAAACCCCACATAGGGTGTGTTACTATAATGCAAATGGGATGTAATCAAGGCGTAATATTCAAAAGACTAGCAGGAAACTGAGAAGTCCTTCATTGAAATCTTATTTGCAGCTATTACATCTTTTGGTAGCCTTGCACAAATTGTTATTATTTGGACTTCACCCAGACTCTGATTGTAATGCAGGGATAATAAATTTTAAAATCACAATAGGCAATGCAGGGCCAACATCTGCATTCAACATAATATGACTGCTTGTGGAGCTGAGTACACTGGCAAGCCCAACAACTGACCCCCAGCGCAAGGCCTCAAATAGTGGGCAGTTGGATGCTAGTGCTAGATATTTTGATGAAGTTCTTCAGTCAATAAAGTCAATAAAATTTGTGAGCATGAGGGTAAAATATGCTCAGTAATTCACATTAGTGACAATCTTGTAGCAAACACATCACATTGGAAGAAATTGCTAGCAAACAATGCATATGTACTTGTGTTGAGGGAACAGCATGCAAAACCATTTGCACACTTTAATGCATACTTTTAAAAACTTATAGTTGGTGCAGAAATGAGACAATATGAACTTAAGCTGGGGGGCAGGGTGAAAAGAGGAACCAAGAAAAAGTAAATATTCATCCATCCATTTGATTTGCTATTGTGGATTCATCAGATGGATAAAGCACCTGGTTTTCCCCATGCAAGCATTCCACAATGGAAGGGTGCATGACAGCTAATATGAATGATAGCTATCTTATAAGTTGTTTGTAAGGTCTCCAGAACATTGAGATAAACCCTGCCAACTCTATGTATCCAACGATCCCTAGTAGCAAACCTGGCCACATTATATTTGAGAAGGTCTACTATCCTTGATTGCACTAATTGCAATACTGCTAATTCTGTGTGTACCTCTGACAGGCATGTGTCCAACCCTACTGCTATGGTTTCCTCATGTTATAATTATTTTACTTCTCATCAAAGTGCTTAATTCTATTTTCCCAGGTACTCACCAAATCTGTGCAGCCTTACCAAACTATGGATTTTATCACATGAGGAAAATCTGAGGGTTAAACAGTGAACACACAATTGCGATTAACATTTTCACACACATCTTGATTAAAGAGCCGTTATCCCAGGAATAAACAAGCAATAAACAGCAACAAATCATTCATGGGTTTCCATGGCTGAGCAAGGATTCAGACCTTGCCCTTCAGAGTAGTTGCCCAATGCTCAAGCCACTACACCACACTGGCTCACGAGGAGCAGATCTGAACATAGTAAAATGACTATGGCCGTATACAGACCAACACTTTGTGCTGGCTTGTGGGCAGAGTTAGGGTGCAGTGTCTGCATGCTGGATGCCATAACTCTGCCCCATTTTAGCACGCACTGGTCCACACTGCGTGGGCCATTGTGACGCCCCTCTGGTGCTGCTTCCACATGATGCAGCACCAAAGGGGCATCATAAAGCCGTGCTGCTGTGGCTATGGCACCCCTTGGAGGGTGCAAAAAGAAGCTGCTTTTTGTGGCTCCTTTTTGTGCTCTACAGAGGCTGGATTGGGGCTACGGCATGAGGTTGCTGCAGCCCTGATCTGGCCAGTAAAGGAGTGGCTGCAGACTGCCCCTTTGGGGCAGTCTGTATAGCCCCTATTTTACCTTCTTTATAACACAGCACTAATGCCAAGCAGTATTATCAAGAAGAAGCACTCAAACAATTTATTTAACCACTCATTGCTCAAGTTATACAGGAGCTCCTAGATCTAATGGTATCATAATGGCAGTTATATCTTATACATGTCTTCCTTATTAGGATTTTGCACAAATGGTTCATCTGTATCTTCTCTCATGACTCTGAAGACTCACACAAGAAACTCAAGGTGCCCTTAAGGGTTTGTGCTTCCCTTGCATTGTTGATGTCTCAGTGCAGTCTTCCATAAGGTATTTCATTTTTTCACTGTTGTCACTTTTACAAACTCATCTGTCCAAGAATGGAGAGCCCATTATAGGAAATTTACCATTCAGCATTGGTGGTTATTTAAAAAACAAAAGTATCACAGCAGTGCGTGAAAGCCACTTGCAGTGATCAAGCCTTTCATGTATTTAGAAAGCTAAAGGAACAAGACATCAAGGAAGCTGTGAGCGATACCAGTAGAATACATTACACAAAAACCAGTCACGTCCCTCCTTTCCTTTATCCTCCATCTTTGATTTGGCATCATCTTTGGCAAATGTGACCAAACATTTTCTCAGGAAAGACAGTGCTGAAGCAGACACCTTGAACAGGTCTACAGCAACTTCTTGTGGTTTCTATTGTAGGGTCCTCAAAGTGCACCTTTTAGAAAGTTCTGTGTTTATCTGTTTGGTAGTCAAGTGGATGGTAGTTGCTGTAGAACTGTGCTACTGTCCCATTGCCCTCAGTAGCCTACAAGTGCTACAGCTATATCAACAGCTTTCCTGGCAGGTAGATTTCTTAACTGACATATGCAAAGCAGTTACATGCTCTCTCTGACTACTATAGTTTTCTATTGTCCTGTTCTACTCTGAACCAGCAGTTATCAGCTGGACAAGCCAGAAGAAGAGGTAATGGTATTATCTTTCACAGAAGCCCTGTATGCATCAGATGCTAAACCATGCAGGCGGATACTATGGCTTCACCAACTACTATTAGACTTGGGGATTACTGGACCAGAACCCATAAGGATTCTTGAAGATAAACATGTGTCTGTCTGTCATAGACATGAGTGGATATACACTTCAAATACATCAAGATGAACTACTAATTTCTGGGACTCATGTGAAAAAGAGGACATCTAGAATTGGTTTACTGTACTGTGTGACTGAAGATCCAAGAGGTGAGGCATTGACCAAACCACTAGAGAAGACCCAGCCCCAGAAGCTCATAGACAAGATGTGTTTGGAGGTGACAGATTCATGTGAGTTGCATGAGACAGAGTAGCTAGAGAGATTTCAGGCTTCCTAGATTGTCTTTTGTCTGCTCTGTCTTATGCTTATTCTGATCTTAACTCTTATTTAGATTAATGTGAGCCTCCTCCTCCTCCTCAAGTTCACATCTTGGCTTTGTTCTAACATAGGACTAAACATGACTTCCTGCTTTAATGGAGATAACCAAACATGGCTTTCTGCCTTTGTAACTTATTTAGTTAGATTTTCTCTTATTTTGTCTAAATGTATTTTTCTTAGTAATGACTGGTCAAAAGAAGCAAGAGCTCTCACAGTATAGCTCATGGGGTTTTGCTGGTCATTTTTGCCTCTGTCTCCACTCATTCTCTGTATCTTTTTAAAAATTGCATCAGTAGAAAAGTGCCTTCTCACTGCAACCACAACTTCATTTGTCAAGAGGGAAGGATCAGAGGAAAGGCAGAGTGGGGAACAGAACCTGGTATGAACCACAGTTATGGATATACACCTGTCCCTTGGGACTTTTTTTGGTAACGAAATATACCTTGGATTAAAAAAAACATACCTACGACATGGGAATGAAAACTTGCAGCTGGTGCTGAGAATTGTCAGTAAAGTAGTCTAGGACAACAACAATGTTGTCGGGTTATTTTTCCATTCTAGTTTCTCTTCAAAGCCTATAAATCTTTTGCTATTAAAAAGAAACTCTAATAACTCAAGGTTTACAAATATTGCAGTTTACAGCAACACTGGGGAGATCTTGGTGTTGAATGCATGGAAGAGAAAGGAAGCCAACTAGCCATGCTGGTATTTCAGAGGGCTGAAACTAGACCATATTGTCGCCAAACCCACTTTGCTAATATCTTTTATATACTAACTTATAATGAATTATACTTTCCTTTCCATACTCTACCATGTAACGAAGAAGCATAAACCAAATTATGATACTGTTTAATTATCTCCAACCGCTATCATTCTGTGTGTTTTAAGACCTGTCACCAAAGGTGAAGGGGGCAGATTGAAAAAAGAAGAGCATTTTGATTTTGATTTCAGTGGTGACAAAGCCTAAACCTGGCCTGTCTGGACACTTTCTTGATCCCATGGGTTTGATTTTTTGCTTCTATCAATGCTGTGTAAGTTTAATTGTTCAATATATTTGTGACTTAATTTAGAACATACTGTGTACTTTGAAACAAATGACTCATCTAAGGATGCATTGATTACATATAGTACTTTTTTAGCCAGTTCCCTCAATACTTACGCATGAAAACTGTCATGAAAACTAAAGGAAGAAATGCTTATTTTTATAGCTTGGGCAATGTATGGTAAATAACCAGTCTGTAGACAGGAATAAAGAACATTGTCATCCAATTGTTCAAAAGTCAAATATCACTTGATTACTAATATGAAGTTAGTCAATTGATTCAAAGATTAAATTCATATAAAATGGAAGATGCACAATCTTTCTGAAGCCAAAGAAGATGCATGAGGCAACTGATCTTCTCAGCATTTGAGAGCAGTCACAAAATATTGGCCGTGGGTCGGGATTAGTTTTGCATATTTTTACACCCAGGAAAGTGATTAAGAACAGCAGGACGGTTCTGACACTTACGAAGAAGGTATTATTATTATTATTATTATTATTATTATTATTATTATTATTATTATTTCTATCCTGCCTCTTTCCCACTTAACAACATTTAAAAACACACGTTGTTTAAAATCCACAAGCTAAAAAGCTATTTTTTTTTGTGGCAGCTTGTTCTAAGGCTGAATGAAAAAGGAAATCTACTGACTAGGTGGTCACATTTCATACTTTATGGATGACAGAAATCTGTTTGGAGACACTTTACTGGAGAAGTGGTTCTCTCCAAAGCCTGTTTAAGAAAGAGTAGGGACATTGAAGATGGCCATCCCTGGTTTGGCATGTGGACTGCAGACTGAGCAGGCTATGATGGTGACTTGGTCATAACCTTTTCCAGTTTGGTGAGACAGATTGCACTTCTATTTACATTAAAGTAACTGTTTCAAAGAATGCCTTTATAAGCATTAATATATATGTACTATATAAATAATCATGTGAGAGTTTACACAAATCTGCATTTCTTTTGTAGAGGTGAATTTCCTGTTTGGCAATGTATCTGGTTGCCACACTAATGCTTCTAAGAATGCTGAATGTGGGGTTCAGTCTTGGTGTTCCAGTAATACTACACTGAATCTATTATGCACATTCGTTCTTCAATACATGTCTTAAAAATCTATCCACCATTTAGCTTTCACAATATGTTTCCCATGGAGAAGTAGCAGGTGGAAAGAGAGTACTTAACCCTTTCATTCTTTGCTGCTTTGCCTCTCTTATCCATTCACTATCCCCACATCCCCAACCACATTTATACTAGAAGGAATTCCAGGGTACCCATGTTTCTGCCCAAAGCATGAGTCTTCAAAAATGTTAGACAGCAAAAAGGGCAAAGCAGTGGCTGGGGATCGTCCTTTTTCCTGCTGCTTCTTGATCGGAAACATCACTTTTCAACTCCAGCCTCAGAAGGCAACAAAGGCATGTGTCCACTTTTTGTGCTAAGTCCCCCCAAAGTCTTTGTGTAATGTGTATTAGTCACAAGGAATGCGTTTGATGTATTAATTACATCAATGTTGTCCTGCATGTATTACAAAATTGGGATTGCATATTAACAACAGTGCAGATGCATATCATGAGACTGCAGTCTAGGACATACACAAGAAGAAAAATCCTTATGCTAACTTATCAGACACACCAGTGGATGTTTTTAAAACCTTGACACTGCAGCTGTTTTGCATCAGAGCAATCTATTTGAAAAACTCTAGAAAGCCATATGACTGATTTAAAAGATTACAAAATGTAATGTTAATAGGACCTTCCATGATTTGCTCGTATTCTTCTCAGTAGTGATGGGAAATCTATATCAAATCTATTATTTTATAGCGACTTTGTTGCATTTTCAAAAACATAATTTAACAGGGTGATGGAAAATCATTTTACAGTAACTGGAAGTATAATTCTTAGTATGATGGTTTATTATTATGTATAACTCTTTTATAGTTTTGTAATGTTTAATAATGAAACTTAAGACAGTGCTAAACCCTTCAATGGCTTGCAAACGTATACAAAATCTATTAAAGGGTTAACAACTGTCCTCAGGGCATTCCAAAAATAAATCACTCCAGTTCTTTCTTTCTTCCACCCGCCTCCTTTTCTTGATACATATAAGGATTGGTACTCTGTTGAATAGTACTTAATGAAATATAACACATATTAACATGCTTCTCAACAGAAGAAAATACTTATTCAATCGGTTTTGGGTAGGGTTGATGCAGGGTCTTCTGGAATCTATTACTTGCTAGCACTTGCTACATAAGTTTTAAGATCTTGCCCCCCATTTCTTCTTACACACAGGACTAATTTAGATTACGAACTAATGGCCTGTATCTTTTCATGGCTATAAAACATAATAAAAACAGAGAATTCAGAATTGTTAAGGTGGAGGCATTTAGGATGTTTTAAACTGATATTTAAGGGCATCTCCTGTATTATTATTTTTTAAATACCTACACAGTTTTAAATAGAATTCTCTAATAATAATAATAATAATAATAATAATAATAATAATAATAATAGGATCAGGTTAAAGGAACCGTGATGTCAAACGTTGGTCCACTATGAATTAAAAGAAGATGAGCAATGAACCATTTTTGGTTTGGAGCAGAAGAGGGGACGATAAAATTGTGCTAGAAATGCTGACACAGACTCGTAATAATAGCAGGTCTGCCAGGGATTACTTTCATTCTGGCAACAAATTATGCTAACTCTGTTTTTACTTTCAGTGAGAAAAATCACAAGAAAAACAACAATGCCTGGGTATGGCAAGAAAAAAAAGAGTTAAAATTGTATACAAGTGAAAAAGCAACACCCCACTTTCTATTTACTTCCTAAGTCAAGCAAGACATTAACTATTGATTAGATATGTGATTTCTTGGAAATGTGTTACTCTTGGAAAAAAATACAGTGTGGATTGCCAGAAAAATGCTGGCAGAATCTGCAAAGGAGGGGAGAAGACGGTTCGCTCTGTTTAACTGTTTCTTACCTGCTTGTTAATGATGAGGCAAAAAGGAGTAAGGAGCGTTTGAGAGAAAGTCAAGAAAAAAGTGTTGGATGGGCAGCTACTAACAACATAAAATGTAGAATGAAAAAGGAGAAGTAAAGAGGTAAAAATAACTCAAGGGGGAAAAAATTAAGAAAAGAGATAGCTAAACATTTTTTTCAACCAAATATCAAAATCAAAATCCAATTTGAAAAAAATACTAAGAAAATTCCAAAGAGAGCCTGCTTTACATGTCTTGATATGCTGACTTGGTTGAAATCAGCTTATGCATATGGGATCTAAACCGGAGAAAAGACAGGGTGATCTTGTATATGTGCTGCAGGGAGCACTGATTTCCAAAACTATAAGTTGATCTTTTCCCATCTCCTTCAAAAATGCATGAAAGTCACTAAAGAAAGGCAATGACATTGTTTCATGCATCCAGCCGCAAAATGAAATAAGTCCACACTGATTCAAATTCGGAAATATTTTTGGAACACACACACACACACACAGAGAGAGAGAGAGAGAGAGAGAGAGAGAGAGAGAGAGAATGAGATTCCAATAGTGTTCACTCCAAAAGTACTTCCCAACTCCCTCACACCTGAGCCAAACATGCTTCGGTGAAAAGTGGCAACACCTTCTTCAATTCTTTATTGACAGCCGCTGCTATCTTCAAAGTATCTATGTGCACATGCGACATTCCAATCGATACGACAAAAAAAAAATCCATTCTTCATTAAAAAATCATCTTATTAACAAGCGGAAACCAGATATACCTGTGGACAGGGATAAAAGTGAAATGTTGACATTTCTACCTGTTCAATAAAACTCACAGAAAGGCACCTACTGCATATGAAATGCTGGCGTGTATCCTCCCCCCTCTCTTTCTCTCCCCTATCAGCCTAACCTTCTGTGTTGATACATGAATGCTGGTACCCACTTACAGGGATGCCAGATGATCAGTGCAGAATGAAGGTCCCAGGAGAAAAGATCACATGGTTTTCTCTGCCCTGTGACGTCACCAGCAGATGGCATGGGTACCAGCTCTGGCAGTTGGCATCAATGTCACTTTTTAGAGATCAATGAGATAGTGCAGATATACACAGATCTAGACTCCAGGAGACGATGCGACATTCAGATTGAAAAGATTTCGAAGGCAAAAAATGCAAACTGATTATTGAAGGAGATTTTGAAAAGGCCCAGGTAATGCAAACAATTCTATATCTTTAAATGGTACTGCTGAGTGTGCATGCTAGTGTTTTACAGATAAAAAGATAAAAAGCCTTGATTTATATGAATGTTGTATTTGCCGCTGCTTCTCTTTCAGTGCTTCTTAAATGTTGTTGTATACTTTTATTGATTATGTAATAGTGCAAGAGTGCTGTGGACAATACTCAGAGAATTAATTTTCTAGCCAGGGCTTACTTTCTTTGGTGTGAATTTTTTTAATCCCTTACCTCTCTGTTTGTAAATTTGCATGTTTGTCAGTTTGAGAATCCTAAAAATGCTGCTTGAAAAGTAACTGCACAAGCAGAAACGATACCATGAGAAGCAAATTGTTTGTCTCCCCCCCCTTATTTCATTCTGGATTCAGAACGCACGTGCACAATTGCAGTCAGAATCCACGGACCGTTCCTGTCAGATATTAGCTGGAGGGAAACGTCTGTTCCTTGAAGAACACAGATGCTGCACAGAGCATGTGAAAGGGGTTAGGTTTCGCTCTGATTTTGAAAAATGAAACAAAACAAAAATCAAGAAAAACAAAATAGAGGTTAATTTCAAGACCGAGAAATTTGGTTGGGTTTTATTTTAAAAATGGAACAGATTTATTGTTGGAACACCTTCTGTGAATATGCTTAGTATTTACCCTATTCTCATTTAATAAGAAAGAAATAATCAGTGTATCGCACATTTTCATGCCGACCATTAGAAAAAGCCTCTCTTCACTTTAATTAAGTCACTGAACGATTCATTTGCCTTCTTCTCCCTTTTATTTCGTTTTAGTCAATTCAGACTTGATTGCAATGATTTGTAGCAGAATATGTGCAAACAAATTAGAACAAAAAGTTAAAGGTAGTGTAATTATTATGTTCTGTCAGCTAACAGATTAATTTTAATCATAACTTGTTATCTTGCTCCCTTTGGTACTCAAAACTATTTAGATAAATGAAATACATGTATTTTTAAAATGTTTTAAATGAATTCCATATTTTAAAATGTTTTGTTTCAGTTGACAACATAGGAAATGGGAGAAAAGGAGTTAATTTTAAATTGATAAGTTTGTCTTAATTAAGTGTCAGCATTTTCCTGTATAGCTTTGGACCAAATTAAGACCAATATATTAAGTGATCTCCTTTCCTTTAACAAACTGGCTGTTTCTTTAAAGATGTCAATATTAGCTACACACACACAACGATAATTAAAATGCTAATCATTATGTGAATAATTATTTTAGTGGAAAATGTGTTTTAAAAAGCACTTTACAAATGGATACTTTTAAAACCTTATGCTGGCACTTTTTCAGGTCACAAAAGATTATAACACCATGTTAACTCTACCATTTGATGAGTCTGTTATAATGCCAGAGTCCCAGATGTGCAGAAAGTTTTCCAGAGAAAGTGAGGACCCAAAGCAAATCAAGAAGCCAGACAGCTTTGCAAAGCAGATTATACATCAAGGAAAAAGTATTAAAAGATCAACAGCAGAAGATACAGAGAAAGAGGAGGGGGATGATGACCGAGAAGAAGAGGACGAAAATGGTTTACCCAGGAGGAGAGGCCTTCGGAAAAAAAAGACGACCAAGATGAGAATGGAAAGGGTCAAATTCAGGCGACAGGAAGCTAATGCAAGAGAAAGAAGTAGGATGCATGGTCTCAATGATGCTCTGGACAATTTAAGGAAAGTGGTCCCTTGTTATTCCAAGACACAAAAACTGTCTAAAATAGAAACACTGAGACTGGCAAAAAATTATATCTGGGCTCTTTCTGAAATTTTACGAATTGGCAAGAGGCCTGATCTGCTGACATTTGTTCAAAATCTGTGCAAAGGTCTCTCCCAGCCAACGACAAACTTGGTGGCGGGATGCCTACAGCTGAATGCCAGAAGTTTCTTGATGGGTCAAACTGGGGAAACGTCCCACCATGCCAGATCTCCCTACTCCTCCTTCTACCCTCCCTATCACAGCCCAGAGCTGAACACTCCCCCAGGTCATGGAACACTTGACAACTCCAAATCCATGAAACCCTACAATTACTGCAGCGCTTATGAGTCCTTTTATGAAAGCACTTCTCCAGAGTGTTCCAGCCCACAGTTTGAAGGTCCCTTAAGTCCTCCCCCAATTAACTATAATGGGATATTTTCCCTCAAGCAAGAAGAGACTTTGGACTATGGCAAAAACTACAATTATGGCATGCATTATTGTGCAGTGCCACCCAGGGGTCCCCTTGGGCAGAGTTCTGTATTCAGGTTGCCTACAGAGAGCCACTTTCCTTACGACCTACATCTGCGCAGCCAGTCTCTCACCATGCAAGATGAATTAAATGCAGTTTTTCATAATTAATGAGGAAAGTGAAAATAAACAGTGGTCATTCACCTCTCCATCTAATTAAGATAAAACAGATGCTTGCACCCCGTCTGATTGGTGCAAGTCTATTTAAAAATGTGTTTGCTAGGCTCTAAAGTGTGTCAACTATTGTGGGACTTTTTATTTCCATGTAATTAATAATAATAATAATAATAATAATAATAATAATAATAATAATAATTTTACTTATCAGTATTTAATTCCATTTGGATCTTGGTAAACACTGTGAGTTTTATCTGGATTTTTAAGAGGTTTTTTCCCCCTTCTTCCCCTGTTTGTTTGATTTTATTAAGAAGTGTGTCTAAATAAAATTGTCAAGCTGAGAAAACGCACACTGTCTAAAGTCTACAACAGTATTTTGATTGTACAGTAACTATACCAATGCATGCTACTCAAATCAGATGAGTAAAGAAACCAATGTATTTATAAAAATTAGAAATGATATATTATGTGATGGGGAAGAGGTGAATTTTTTAAACTCCTTAGATGTCTGTTTCTGGAAGAAAACTGTCACAGGCATCAAGAGATGCATTGGAGATGGTGCAGCAATATTTTAAGCTATGCAAAAAAAAAAATCAAAAGAAAGTGCATCTAAATAAAATGGTAATCACTGATGATTATTCAGCTTAAAATTTGAAACATTTCCTGTCAGGGACTACCTGTAATTTCTAAAGAGTGTTTTTGGTTTTTTGGTCAGTGTTTTGCATCCATCACTTTAATATAAAATTCATATGGTATCTGCACTTCTTTTGTATTATTCTGCCTTCACATGTAAAGTTTATTAAATGTACAATTGTGTTTTTCATTAATTGTTTTAGATGGAATTAAAACATACATGTTTTCAGTCATAACATCAGCTATGATGACATACCGATACCTATATGGTTATATTAATGGATATTTGCTGCCTTATTTTTGTGGAATCGTTATCATTATCTACCGTACTTACTTCTTTAGGCTGTTGATATAGCACAACATAAATGAACTTCCAAATTCATTCCCTTGAATTATCTGTCCCAAGTAAAAGTGTGTAGAACTGGAGCCAAAGTTTAATATTACAGGTGAGTAGGATCACTCCAAATTCAAAAAGGTATTCTAGGAGAGAACTGGACTGCCAAAGTGGCAGCCAAAATGTTCATTTCGTACCTGCTGTGGGTGCAAGCTGCCAAGAACGGGTGCTGCACAGACTCCATTCATGCTGAGTTTGGTAAGAGGTTTATAGAAATTTCAGTGCAAGATTGGGTCATGGTAGATCCCAGTTTTAGAATTTGAAACATTTGTGTTCTTGATCTGTGCTCCAGATTTTTATTTTTATTTTTTAGCATTTTGTTTATTATAGATTGATTTTCATTCTATGCGGATTTCAGGATGCTACAAAATCAATTACATTACAAAGCAGTCAAATTAGAGATAGGATCCTTAAGAACACCAAATGAAAGAGCAAACAAATCCCTCTACAATTAAATCTTTCACCGTTCTAAAGTTTACAACAAACTGAAACACTTGGGTAAAAAAAACTATTTGTTGGGGGACAAAACCCTGCAGTGTCAGTGCCAGGTCAGCCCCCTCAAGGGGGGCATTACATAGTCAAAGATTATACAAAATATGGGGAGAGGGAAATACAAAAACCTTACATAAATATCTCTTGGAGGTTAAGTAAAGATTCTGGCCCTTAGTGATTTTGGCCCTGTACTATTTCACAAAAGGAAAGGGCGTTAATTAAAAAAAAAAAGAGGCGAGGATGGATACTGAGGAGGATGGATAAAACATGACTTTTCCTGACCCTTGCAAGGGATCCAAGGACATATTTTTGAACTGGGGATAACACTGATTCTGTAACAATTTTATCCTGATCCCATTTTTTTAAAAAAATGTATACAGAGGAAAGTCTGTTGGTTTCAGAAGAGTTTTGCGTGTGCTTAGAGTCACTGACTTTATTTACTTGGATCATATTTCACATCAAAGGACCCCCAACTATTCTGCTACAGTGGTCTCACATCACCTCATACTGCCATCTTTGGCTATTTTTCTTATGTTGCTCAGAGCCTCTACTGCTCTTCACATTTATTTTCAGAGGAAGAGTATCTAATACTACATTTCCACTGGGGAATAATGGTCACTGATGTTTTGTAGATATATACTAGATTTTGTTTTAGAATACACTTATCAATCAAGTAGCGTATCTGAGAGGGGGCTCATTTAAGCCTTATCAGTTTCTTTCTTGTGCCAGAAAAATGTGGGGGTACAGAAGAAGTTATCTAGCACTGGGGATATGGGGGGGAAAGACAAGTCCATTATCTGTGGGGATTCCCCTTTTCCTCCTTTCCTGCTGCTTCTATATGGTTATTCCATTTCAAACTGAATGCCTAGTTTTCATGCATCAGCTAATTGATAAAAGCCTTTGTGTGCATTTCTTTTTGGGGGAAGGGTGGCAGGGAGGAATGCAAAGGGATCTTGTAGCACCTTTGAAACTAACTGAGTGAAAGATGTTGTAGTATACAACATCGCTAGAATGTCTTTCGCTCAGTCTCAAAGATCTACAAGATCTCTATGCATACTGCTATTCCAGTCTAACATGGCTATGGGGCAGTACAGACTGCCCCGAAATGGCAGGCTGCAGACGCCCGTTTTAACTGTGGAAGGATGCTGCAGCTGCCAAACAAGATGGTGTCCCTCCGTAGGAAAAAGAACCCATTTCTTCCGGGTTCTTTTTGTGGTGTGTTGCGTACATCATGAGTGCACCATTGGCACGCTCGTGACATATGCAACGCGCAGCAATGTGGAGACACTACGTGGCGGTGGCGTCATCATGGCAGTGCCCATGTGGACAGGATGCCGCCAAGATGCCACAGCCTGTACGGACTAGGGTTCCCAAGCGTGCGGTTGCCACATGCTCTGGAACCCTAGTTTCAGTGCCGGCACACCACTTTTTGCCGATGTGTCTCAGGCCTATGTCTCTAAATTCATTTTTCTATGGATACTATACAAATATAGGGATTTTACAGTCCCTGTTTTTCAACATCCTGAAACATATAGTTTCCCCAACTGCCAAAGTACATGGTCCATGTCTTCTTCTGGGTGATGTAGACTGGAGCAGACCAAACAGATGGAATGGATTCCTCACTTGCCCCTATCCCATAGTTGGCAGACTACCACACATGGCTGATATATTGAATTTCACTTGGTTGCTCACAGGCAATGGAAGTTTTAGTTAGGGTCCTAGAGGGAGAGTTCTACCTCCTATTACATTTCCTCAAATGAATGCATCTCTTCAGGCTGGTTTGTACATATCTAGAAATTACTTGCTCTCTCATCACTTGTCCCATTAACAGTAGCTACAGCTTGATGTCTGAGCCAATTCCACTGAATTGGATCTAGACTTATGGTGCATCTACACTGTAGAAATAATACAGTTTGACACCATTCTAACTGCTGCAGCTACATCCTATGGGATCCTAGGATTTGTAGCATTACAAGGACATTAGCCTTCTCTGCCACAGAAAGCTGGTGCCCCACAAAGCTAAAAATCCCAGGAAGTTTTAGGATGGAGCCACAAAAGTTAAAGTGATGCCAAACTGCATTATTTCTACAACACCATGGTTAGAGAAGATCCACTGAAATCAATGGGTATGAAAGTTAGTCATGCTTTACTCTAAGCGTGACTAAGTTTGGATACAATCCTTTAAAAGTCTACAGAGTATTATGCAATTATTCTTTCAGAGATTCAAATACTGTACTCTCTTCCTGTTGGATTGAACAACCAATGAATATGCCTGTGTTAACAGAGGCTGCATGTGAAAGGTACAGTAGCTTAAGAATATTAAAGACTTTACATTTGTTGAACTTGAGGTTATTTTTCAAAGGAATGTGGCTGAGAAAGCAAAGGAGGAGTCAGTGGTAGAGTACCCTTAGAAGGGATGTCCCCGAAACATGTCCAGTAGAAAAGATTTCAGGTCAGCGGAACTAGGAAATCCCCTTGCTTGGAGAGTTGCTGCCTCAGAGTAGGCAGTATTGATCCAAATAGATGAACAGTCTATCTCCATTTAAGGCAGCTTCATGGTATTTGGTGTATCCTGAATTTTCAACAGTCTCACATGACTAGAGGGTTTCTTCTGTATGACTGACTGAAAAGTGTCCACATCTATCACCAGATGCACAAACAAGCCACACTTGCTTAGAGATCCCTTTTTGTACAGTTTTTTTGTCCTGGTGAATATTGATTCTGCTGACTCTCTTGATTATAGAGACGAATAACTGAAAGGCCTTAAAGGAGTTCATGCAATGGCTTTTCAAAAATAGGAAGCTGTCTTGATTCCATTGACCTAGTTTACTGTTCTTAGCTTTGACATAGTTTCAAGTGGGTTTTTTTTTAATGGCAAAAATCTCATGAATCCTTTTGAATTATAATGACACCAACATGGAAGGTAGGAATGGAGGTGAGTTTGAGAAATTGGGGTCTAATCTGCAGTGCAGAAATAATACAGTTTGACACAGATGTCCCCCCTAAAAGTCCAAATCCCAGTATTTCATGGGACTGAACCATAGCAGTTGAAGTGTAATATAACACTATGTTTGCATACTGTGAAAGGCTCCCAAAATGGAAAAAGGGGAAGACTATTAGCAGTGACAGTTTCTTAAGAATCCTGTAAGGCATTCACTACTAAAGTCCACATCATCAAGTACTGATGATGTGGACAAGATCCTCGGAAGTGTTCGGAAGACAACCTGCTCTCTCGATCCCTGTCCCTCGTGGCTAGCGGCCCAGGGGGGACCGGCGGTAACTTCGTTGTTACGCCGGATTATTAACACATCTTTGAGGGAGGGCCAATTTCCATCAGATCTTAAATTGGCCATTGTAAAACCTATTTTAAAAAAGCCCTCCCTCGACCCCCTGGTACATAATAATTATCGGCCAGTTTCGCTGCTGCCATTTTTGGGAAAGGTGATCGAGAGGGCGGTTGCAATCCAACTTCAGGCGGTCTTGGATGAAACGGATTATCTGGACCCATTTCAAACTGGCTTCCGGGCGGGTTACGGGGTTGAGACGGCCATGGTCGCCTTGGTCGATGATCTCCGTCTGGGCATTGACAGGGGAAGCGTGTCCCTGCTGGTGCTCTTGGACATCTCAGCGGCTTTCGATACCATAGACCATGGTATCCTTCTGGGACGCCTGGCAGAGGTGGGAATCGGGGGCACTGCGCTCCAGTGGTTCCGGTCCTACCTCTCTGGGAGGTCCCAGATGGTGCAGCTGGGAGACGTGTGCTCCGATGAGCGGGCCCTTATAACTGGGGTCCCTCAAGGAGCCATTCTGTCTCCCACGCTATTTAACATTTACATGAAACCGGTGGGAGAGATCATCCGGAGACATGGGGCGCGGGGTTATCAGTACGCTGATGACACCCAAATTATTTTCTCTATATCTCCGACTGATGCAGTGACTGAGGATGGCGTCTCTCCTCTCGTGGCCTGTCTGGAGTCAGTAATGGGCTGGATGAGGGAAAACCGACTCAAGTTGAATCCAGAGAAAACGGAGGTACTAGTGATAGGTTCTCCTGGTCCAGGAATGGCGGTGGTTCCACCTGTCCTGAACGGGGTCACGCTCCCTGTGAAGGACTCCGTGCGCAGTCTGGAGGTGCTTCTTGACTCGTCGCTTCACCTGACTGCTCAGGTGAATGCGACGGTCAAGAGCACCTGTTACCAGCTTCGGCTTATCCGCCAGCTGCGCCCATACCTGGCCCAGAGGGACCTAGAAACTGTTGTACACGCTCTGGTAACCTCGAGACTGGACTTCTGCAACGTACTCTACATGGGGCAACCCTTATACCAAACCCGGAAGCTTCAGATGGTGCAAAATATGGCAGCCAGGCTGGTCACTGGTGTTTCCAGGACCAGCCATATAACACCGGTGCTGAAAGATCTTCACTGGCTGCCTATTCGCTTCCGGGCCCAATATAAGGCGTTGGTGATTACCTATAAAGCCCTAAATGGCTTGGGTCCAGGTTACCTGAAGGACCTTCCCAGTATAAGCCGTCCCACCGCCCCTCAGAAACAATCCGGGAGCATTACGGAAGGTGTCCAGGGGGCTAGGCTTACTCCGTCACAAAGCGGACATTTTCCATCCCGCCCCGCCCTTTGGAACATCGGCCCGCCGAGCTCTGCTCGATTACCTCCCTGGCCCAATTTAAAAAGGATTTGAAAACCTTTTTTTTCCAGCTAGCATTCCCCGCATAAAATCCTGTGGGCCTCCCTCCTCTTCCGTGGCCATGAGGACGGGCTATTGGGGTTTTTGCTGGTTTTATTTTATTGTATACTGTATAGTGTGTTTTTAAAGTACTGTATGTGTCATGTAATGTATGTAAACCGCCCTGATCTGAGGAAGGTGTGGTATACAAATAAAAACTTTATTTATTTATTATTTATTAAACGTGATTTGGCACTGGTAGTGGAAGAGATAAGACTTCTGAACCATTGCAAAATATTGTCAGTCCCCCATATCAGATAGCGTAAGAAGTACTCCTTTCAAGTATTTAACTAATTCATTTATTAGCAGAGGAAGAAACACTATAATTATGTTAATTGCAGAAACAACTGTCTCCTGCGCTAGAGATGCCAAAAACATTTATTAGGGTCCATTAATATGTCTTTGGGTGGCTTAAATCAGATGAATAAAAGGATTTCTGGTTTCTATCTGCTTAATATTTACAGCTATGCTAAAGCTTTCTTACTCTTCCTGGAAACAAAGAAGATTTTGGACAAACCAAGGAGTGAATGTTTATGATAAAAGAACTAATTCTGGTAATGATATTTAATTCCTGGGCTCAGCACGTGTTTAAATGTACCTTTTGCCATTCCATTATTCTAAATGTATGTTTGGCTCCCTAAGATACTTCATTCTCATGGGTGAATTTTGCAAATTTAAGAACACGCCAAAGTAGATTCCACAATCTTGAACTCTGCTCACTCTTCTTCTAGTGAGTACCACCATAACTTTCAGATGCTGTAAAAGGACTTCTTCTCTGCCATCAGGAAGGGGTGGAAGGAGAGAGAGAAAGTACTAAATTATTTTAAAATCATTACAGTTATCAGATGAGATCCCCTATCAGCAGACATAGCTACAATGATGAATCCTTATTGATTATTATACGTACTACTGCCTATGCTACCATTAGAAACCTACGTCTTAAGTCAGGTAGCATGCAAGCCAAAGAGTTTCTGAGGTGCTGCAGATCAGGGCACTGGGAAATGATGGCCACAGCAATTTCGTGGTTGTGGGCACACTGAGACAAGCAACCAGAGACCCCTTAGGGTGCTATTTCTCTCAATATGTCCTATGACTGGGAGCAGTGGCATCGCCACAGTGGGGGAGGTGTATCAACAGGCTTGGTGCCACCTGCCACAATAGGGGACATCCCAGAGGAGGAGTGATGCCCAGAAGGGCAAGTGCACCCCTTCTGGCCTCACCGCTGCCACAACTGTCTTCCAAGGGAAGGAGTTGAGTCAGTGGCAAAAACAATAAGTGGGGAAGGCAGCAAGAAGGGAGGGGATGGCAAGTCAGGGCAGTCACTCCTTGGCAGCTTCTCCCCACCCCCGTCAGAATGGGTGTGACCATTCTATTGATGCCAGTGACTGGGAGAAGACTACAGTCATTTCCCATCACCCCAGTTTTGAGCATCTTGGAAACCTGTTGGATGAGGTGGTGCCTGACTTAAGAGATCGTGTTTGGTTGCTGATGACCAAAACTGTGACACACCTCCCCCCCCCCCAAGTTATAAGATCCTGCATCTGGCTTACAGTCATGAAAACAGTGAACAGAATGCCAACCATTTTTTAAATTTATTAAGTGCTTCTCAGAACCTAGAATTTTAATTTTTCTAGGACACTATGTCAAGCATAAGCCAGTGTGGTGCAGTGGTTTGAGTGTTTGATTAGGACACTGGGAACCAGGGTTTGAGTCCCTGCTCAGCCATGGAAATGTACTCGGTAATCTTGGGCAAGTCACATTCTCTCTGCTTCAGAGGAAAGCAATGGGAAACCCCCTCTGGATAAATCATGCCAAGAAATTCCTGTGATAGGTTTACCTTAGGGTTGTTGTAAGTTAGAAACAACTTGAAGCCATACAAAAAAGTGAATGGAGTATGCAGTAGAAGGATAACCATTTCATTAACAACTAAATTCCTGTTTGTTCTAGAATCTAGTCTGTGTAGTATGGAAGTTGAGGATTTTCCCCATCCCTTTCCAAATATAACATTTCTCCTCTGCCCACAATTGTGCCATTTATGTAGACAGCTAAATGTCATGAATCTGATTCCAAGCAACAAAGCCTGTGTACAAAAGAAGGTTGCAATAGAACATAGTTTATCCAGAAAATACAACCAGACACTGTTGTGCAGTTTTAAGAAAACATTGGAATTTAAAGGAATGGTTTTGCTCCATCTAGCTTCCTGATACGTATTTTATGCCCAGAGGTGCATGAAATTATAGCCACTGTCCAGTGAGAAGCTAAGCCATGGGGTGTAACTTGGAGGTGAGACGTCACAACCTGCCCAGAAAGAGTTGCCAAGCAAGGTGTATGAAGGCACCAGGTATGTGTGTAGCTATAGAGGGAGTAAGGGCACTGCCCCACTGCAAACAGAATTCTGCCTCCATGGTGAAATATTCTTAGTCTCCACATTTCTAGCATTGCAGGATGAGAAACTAAAAATTGGTCACACCTAGAATTCTATATTTACTGTGATAACATTTTTTGGTAACTTTGCCTGTTCCTTTTGTTTGGATGCCTAAACTGTATTTCTAATTCACAGTTTCTCAACCAGGGTTCCCTGGGATTGCAGACTTCCATGACAGGTGACTCTGAGAGAGATCATGAGAGTCTGGGGGACCCCTATTTTTAATGCTCTACATGCAATAATTGTTATGGAAGGGGTCATTGAGGTTGGGAAATTATTTGAAGGGTTTGTCCAGGGTAAAAAGTTTGATAAAGGCTATTCTAAACATTCAGCTGATGTTTTAAGTTACTACAAGGCTAGAAATTTGGGCAGTGAAGGAAAATGTTTACTTCCTAATAATAATAATAATAATAATACCCAACTTTTACCCAGTTTGGGACTCATAACAAGTTAAAAACACTTTATTAAACTTTCACTAAAATTAAAACAAGATTAAGCAATAAAAAATCAAACCAGATTAAAACATATATAATTAGACACACACAGAAAGAATTCTTATTTGAGAATTCTTATTAGGGCCAATTCCACCCCCCCCCCCCCCCCCCCCCCCCCCCACATAACTACATCCCTGGCACCATTTCTCCTATTAGGCAATGTGAGTTGGCCACCTGAAATAGCGGACCACCAGGCATAGCAAGTTTGCTGCTTCTTCCATTACAATCCTAAAAAGACTCCCGCCTCGCTGAAGAGCTGTTAAAATTCTGCATATATCCCCAGAACTGAGGAACCCTAAGAGTGGGGAGGCTGTCCAGGGAGATTGTCTATGTCCCAGCACTAGGAATAAGAGAACATTAAAAAATATTTGGGAAGTAATTTTAAAAACCAACCATGTTTCTCAAGTGTTGTAAAATCATGATGAAAAGTGTCTTGGACTGAGAAGAATCTTTGCAGTTTGGGACATATTCTAAGCAAAATTCACACATGGTTGTTTAGCCCAGAAAACATCTTCTGCAGATTTCTGTGTAGAGGGGTTGTTTTCTGCACCATGAAATGCTGTTTCGTGTACAGAAACTGATGTAGCAGGGACTTTATTCTATGCAAAACCTGTGTGTAGTTATTTTGCACTGAAAACAGCATTTTTTTTGTGCAGAAAACACCATTTCCTGCACACACAAAATGTTATTCTCCATACAGGCGCAAGAGCATTGTGTCCAGAATAAGTACAAAGAACTATGAAATACAGGAACTACAGATCATCATCAAAACCAGCATAGTTTTTGAAGACTTTCTTGCAATGAGAAGAAATTCTTATATTTACTATGGCCCAATACAGACAGGCAAAAAACACTGTCCTGGGGCCAGTTTAAGGGCTTTGTGGAGCTGGGTGTCCATACGCACCCAGCCCTACTGGCAGCGCCCTTGTGCCATCTTGGCACAGTCTTGCCCTCACGGGGCATGTGACGATGATGCATGGAATCTGTCTGCCCAAATGGCGCTCACCAGAAGCGGTGGCAGCAGGGCGCGTGAGCATCATTATGGCACTCCTAAAAAGAAAACACTCTAGGAGGCTTCTTTTTAGGGAGCACGTCAGTGCTGCACGGTGCGGTTGGTATGGTGCCGACAAGGGGTAAAGACAGGTGGCATGGAGCTGGCCATCTGTATCCCCCCTTAGTTCACATTCCCTTAGTAACTTTGCCTGGCCCTTTTCTTTAGATATCTAAATTGTATTTCTAATTCATGATTTCTCAACCAGGATTCCCTGCAACCATGGGGTTCAACAAAAGAAGAGAAAATGAGAGAGAACATGATTGGAGAGGAGGGGACAGTTTTGAAAACTACATTTTAATGAAAAAAATTGCTAAAATTACTTGTTGCTTCCTTCAAGAATAAAATTGACAATTAATTTATTATTATTATTATTATTATTACTCTGCCCTTTTCCCAAAACTCAGAGAAGATGCCAGCTACAGATGCTGGTGAAACGTCAGGAATAAACTCTTCTAGAACTTGGCCACATAGCCCAAAAAACCCACAAAAAATATGGATACCAGCCATGAAAGTCTTCATAAAGTCAAAAATATTTGCTGACTGCTTAAGCAGAAAATTCAACAAAAAAACATGGAAGAATTAGCAAAGAAATTAAAAACTGTAAAACAAAACTATTTTGAAGGAGCAAATAAAACGGGTCGATGGTTGGCTTATAGATTAAAGAAAGAGCAAGATAGGAAAAGAATAAATAAAATTAAAGTGGGAGAAAAAATAATTACGAATCAGGAGGAAATTAAAAAGGCGTTCCAGGATTATTACGGCAAACTCTTTAAAGAGCATGGAAGGGAGGATAATATTGAAGCGAATATAAAAAGATATTTAGAAAAAAAGAATATAATTAAATTTACGAAGGAACATATAGAGAAATTGGAAGAGCCAATAAAGGAGGAGGAAATATCAAGTGCAATAAGATTACTAAAAACTGATAAGGCTCCTGGTCCAGATGGTTTCACCCCATTATTTTACAAAGTTTTTGAAAAAGAAATTATAAAAGAGCTCTGTCAGTTGTTCAATAAAATAGCACTGGAAGGAACACCAAGTTCGTGGCTTATGGCAAATATTTCTCTCATACCAAAGGAAGGAAAAGATCATACGAGTATGGCTAATTACAGACCCATAGCTCTCTTGAATATTGATTACAAGTTATACACTGGGATACTAGCAAAAAGGTTGAAGGAAATATTGGTTGAAATCATAAAGGATGATCAGAACGGCTTCCTTCCTGGCAGACAGATAAGACACAATGTTAGAATGATACTGAATATTATAGAACATTATGCTATACATAATGAAAAAGAAATGGCGTTGCTTTTTGTTGATGCCGAGAAGGCTTTCGACAGTATGAGATGGAAATTTATGATGCAAGTGTTAGAAAATATGGGAATGGGTGGTAAATGTTTAGCAAGTATCAAACAGCTATACGCTAGCCAGAAAGTGCAAATAATAATAAATGGACAGAAAACAAAACAGATTTCAGTGGAGAAGGGAACCAAACAGGGATGTCCCTTATCCCCCTTACTATTTATACTTATACTGGAGGTATTGAATAACTCCATCAGAGATAATGTGAAAATAAGGGGCACCAAAGAAAAAGGACACGAATATAAGATCCGCGCATATGCAGATGACCTGGTAATAATGCTGGAGGATCCACTGGAAAGTATAGAGACAGTTTTGAATGAGTTAAAAGAATTTGGAATATACTCTGGAATCAAGATGAATAAAGAAAAAACAGTAATATTAACAAAAAATATAAAAAGGGAAAGAGAAAAAGATTTAGAGAGAAGATCGGGAATTAAAATTGTGAAAAAGGTAAGGTATCTGGGTATCTGGATTACAAATAAGAATATTGAATTATATGAAAATAATTATAAAAAGGTCTGGACCCAGATACTAAAGGACTTACAAAGATGGGTTAAATTTGATATATCCTGGCTAGGGAGGGTGTCAACAGTGAAGATGAATATTCTTCCAAGGTTAATGTTTCTTTTTCAAAACATACCCATTATAACAAAGGAAAAGGTGTTTGTAGAGTGGCAAAAGGAAATTAATAAATTCTTATGGAAAGGTAAAAGGGCTAGATTCAAAAATCAGACCATGAAAAAGGAATTTGAAAAAGGAGGATGTGGATTACCGGATTTAAAAATGTACTATTGGGCGTGTGGACTAGTTTGGATCCAAGATTGGATTAAAGCAAATAATTCAAGAATGCTAAGCATAGAATCAAGCAATGTTAGGTTCGGATGGCATGCCTACTTATGGTATAAAAAATATCAAGTAAACAGGGATTTTTTGAATCATGCAATCCGAAAACCCTTGTTAAATATTTGGAATAACATAAGGAAGATATTCTATCAAAAAATACCACATTGGGTATCAACTCAAGAGGCCTTCTTTAGCAGATGGAATAAAAAGCAAGACTGGGTAAGATATAAGGATTTGATAACGACGAATATAAATGGTGAGATAGATATAAAATCTAAAGAAGAATTAGAAGAGGAAGGGATAAGTTTACAATGGTTTAGTTATTTCCAAATAAGATCAAAGTTTAAACAAGATATGATTAAAGAAGGGTTTGAAGGAAAAGAAAATGAACTTGACAAAATAATTTGGGGGCAAGAGCAAGGTAAAATATCAAAATTATATAAAGCACTTCTTAGTCGTGAATTGGAAAAGGAAAATATTACACACAATATGATAAAGTGGGCACAAGAACTTGGACACACAATTGCATTAGATAGTTGGGAAAACTCATGGAGGAAGACGCGTAAATTTACGGTATCGCAAGATTTGAAGGAAAATTATATCAAGGTCTATAATAGATGGTACTATACTCCAGTTAGAATAGCTAAAATGTCCAGCTCACATAATGATAGATGTTGGAAGTGTACAAATGAAAAAGGTTCATTTCTGCATATGTGGTGGGGGTGCAAAAAAATTAAGAAGTTTTGGGAAAAAATTCACAATGTATTACAAAAAATATTTAATGTAAGGTTCCCTATGTCACCCGAATTGTATTTGCTCAACATGACTACTCATTTGGGAAAAGAATTAGAGAAAACCCATTGGAGGATTATGTTGTATTGTATATCTGCAGCAAGAATTCTGCTGGCAAAATACTGGAAGAACAAGAAAGTACCGAATACAGAGGAATGGCTTCAGAAAGTGTTTGAACTAAAAGAAATGGACAATTTGACAATGTTATTAAGAGGTAGAGAGAAAGGGGATAAAAACTGGATTTTAATAGAGAAATATTTGAGGAAATATTGGAAAGTATAAAGATTGATAACAAGACTTAACACTTTGATTTGCAATTAAATGAATATAATGAGGAGTAAGAAATGAATTTGAATTTGAAATAACAATAAGGAAGTTATGTGAAATAATTAGCAGTGGCAAGGATGGTATAGTTACATATTTTTTGTACTTTGCAATTATGATGAATTACATGGAGCTAGATGCAGTATATTTGTTATTTGTCAACTGTAAATATTTTAATTAATAAAATTTATAAAAAAAAAAAAATATTTGCTGACAAGAACGTATTTAATATGAGGAAATTGGGGGGTGGAGGGACAATAGGAATAATTTGGGTAACTATACAGTTTACAGCACTATATAAATTTACAGTGCTATATAAATAAAGTATAATAATAATAATTTTGCTATCAAAACAAAACAAAACCTTGAAAGTAATGGAGTATAATAAATCAGATATCCATTACAGATATCAAATTTGTTTACTGCTACAAAGCTTAGGCCTCATTCTGCTGATGGATGAAGGCTGCATTTCTGTCCTCTGGTTGATATTTTTATTCACATACTTCCTTGAGTTCTTCACTGGCTCGTTCCTCTCTCGGCTATTCCACTGTCTCTCAAAACTGCCTCAGACATATGCACAGAATGTCCTTAGAATTATTGCAGTTCCTTGGTGACAAAACAGATCTTGCTCCATGCAAGCTCTGGCGGCAGCCATTAAATGCTTACAAAAAGAGTGCATACTCACACAAACATAAATATGTCCATTCTGTCCAGGTGCAGCTGGTACACTTGTAGTGTACTGTGGATTTTAATGGATTCTTGTACCTAGGCCGAAATTTGAATGAAAAGAAGTAGAGAGATTCTCACAGCCATCTGAAGCTGCGTACCTTCAGTGTGAAAGAATGCACAGAAAAATGTCTGAACATAATACTACATAAGAGGGGAAAAACAGGGACATGCTTGGTGGTCATACCCCCTTCCTCATATGCTTGGAGTGATCCAAAGAAGAGACCCTAATCTATGTTCATAGGCTCTCTTCTTCAGACCTTCCCTATGACCCATGGATGGCAGGGGTTTGACAGATAGGGATGTGACAGAGGGGCTAATGTCAGAAATTTTGGCCTTGATTTTGCCTTCACAAAACTGAAACACCATGAGAAAAGAATATATGAATAGGACTCACATTATCACTCAGGCCTCCCCTATAGATACCTTATTTTACCATTGAGGGAATGAGCTAAAGGAAAGCTTATTACTGGACATAATTTGACTCTGTAAAAGAGCCATTGGGAAAAAAATTGGGGCTATAGTATATTCTCTTCCCACAGGCTTTTCCAACTGCAAAGAAAGTTACTTCTATTTTTAACAACACAGGCAGGTAATTTAGCCCTAGGTACCTTGACGGATGTAAAACATTTTATCTAAACTTATTTTTTCAGAGATGAGGGAATTGTTAAATGAGACTGGCATTCTCAAAATCATAATCTCATAATACTTTTTAGGGGGGAAATACACAAAAAAACCCGTGATCCTAAATCTATTTAAATCTTAGCAGTGAACACGGTGTCAGTTATTAAAAAGTAATTCTGGAGAAATTAGCTTGCAGCTACAAAATTAATATAATTCATTTATTACTTGCCGCCACAAATCAAACTGCTGTTAACACTGCTGTACACAATTTAATAAGCACAGTAAGGTTCCATATGGCTGCAGTTTTAGAATCCTGGTCACTCCACAGAGTCATCAGGAGAATGGTCTCATAGGCACGCTCAGTCTGCAAGCATTTATTACAACCATGGCCTACAATAAATGTTTATAAACCATGAAAAGAAAATCAAGATGTTGTACACATGGCTACAATTCAACAGAGAACTCACTGATCTAGGTTGCTAGATTTCTATTGACTCCTCAAAGGGGTTTGCAACATACACCCTGTGGTTAATCCATCTCCCTCTGGATTCAGCAACATCTTATCCCCTGATATAGCTGGATCTCAATTACACTTTGCCATGATTCAGCAGCTCTAATGTACAGATGGGTCTCAGAGGCACCCAGGCAATTCTGTCTGCACATGGGTTGCCCTTCTGCCAAATTTTGAATGCACACATGCATGGAGGGGATTACCCTCAGTGAAAAAATACAAGTTGCCATGGCAAATGCAGTCCTACCTCACTAGACTGTTTAGGTAGCAATTGAACAATAGGAAGAACGTGCATAGAAAAAACAATTTTTGGGAGGGGGTGGGACTTGTTTATTTATTTATTTGTTTATTACTTTTATGCCTTATATTTCTTGCACCATTTCCCTGCCTTCTGATCTCCCCCCCCCCCCCCCCCCCCAAATAGTAGGATACTGTCCAATTTCATCCTTCAAAAAACAGCTCTGCTAAACCAATTCAATATGGCCCCATGGAAACTAAGAAAGCAGAACAATATTCATCGGAATGCAAGGTATCAAAGCTAAGAATGGGTGACAAATGAGTTCCAATAATATTTTTGTCATATTTACATGAAGGTATGTAGAAAGAATACATTTAATCAAGAAATTTACTACATTTTAATGACACCTGAAATGATGTACCAAAACCAAATGTATCTAAACTCTCAGCTTCAACTTTTTTCAGTGGCATCTTAGAGTTCATCTTAGAGGTAGACAAAAGTGAAGTCCTGGTGACACATGTACAGTCCCTGGATCCCTGGATTGGCCTTGACCTCCTGGACTGGCCTTTCTCTGGTCCCCCCAAAAAGATTCAAACGTCTTTTCTGAAAACCTCTGGGAGCAGGAACCTGCCTTTTCTTTTCTTTTCTTTTCTTTTCTTTTCTTTCCTTTCCTTTCCTTTCCTTTTTTTCTTTTTCTTTTTAAATTAGTTAAAGCAATGGTTTCTCATATTCTATGGGATATGTCATGTTACTAAACAAGTGGTACACTCATAACACTATGGGGATACCACTTGTTTAGCACGGATTGCATAAAAGAATACAGTGGGCCACATGCGACCCATAGGCCGCACTTTATTCATTCCTGATTTATGTGCATTGCCCCTTTTGACCATCTGTTGGTGTATGTATAGTTTGGAGAAGGATTGGAGGTGATCCAGCTGGGGTAACTCAGGTCTCTGCAGGTTCATTAAAAAAAATTAATAGCTGATGTTTTATGTGCATTCTTTTTTTCCCTTTTCTTTTCTTTTTCTTTTTTCTTTGTTCTTTTGTTTAGAAAAAAATGTGATCAATTTAATCTCACATCTTTCTAACCAGGTTTTTATTTACTTCCCTGCTCAGTAGAACTGGAGTCATACTGCATTGCTGGACCTGTGAACAAAAAAGAGAAAATACCCCTCAACATAAGGAGTGTGTCAACAACAGTACTGGAGAAAGGCACGCGCACCTGGCTAACTGTTACAGGAGCCGCCAACACCATTTGCCTTTGTGAACATTGTGTGAACACAGTTGTCAAGCACCATAGCTCAAGCAGGAGGAATAGAAGGCAGGAGAAGCAGCCATTAAAATAAAATGAGAAACTGATATGCAAGGTGCCCCTAAACTGCCATTCTTTGGAAGGTGTAAGGGAGAAGCGACACTGTAGACATGCTGAACTTGCTGAAAAACATGTGCTTGCCTTTCTCCATTGAAAAGAGGTTGCTGTCAGCCTCTCTTTTGTCTGTAGTGTTCTCATGAGTTCACAGACCTGTCGGGAATATAATGAGACTTCGTGCCTGCACCTCCTGGTGTGATGTTTTTAAAACTTCATTTCTAGCGACATATTCCTCAGATGCTCTCCTCGGCTTTCTTGAGGCATAAGGACCAGTTGATTATGCAAATGAACATGGAGAATGCAGGAAATGAGTGAGACACAGAGGGAGTTGCTGGCAAATGCCACTGCTTCCTGAGGGCATAATGGTAAGAGACAGCTGCTACTGCCATCCCGAGAGCATGAGCTGGTGGGAGTTGCTTTGCTCCACTGAAACGCTTTCAGTCGATTCGAGATTCTTTCTACTTTGAGGGAGCCTGAGCTCTTTGGCTTTAGTCCTTCTTGCTCTATATTGTTCTCAGCATGAGACTGGGTCTACACTGAGAGAATAAGATGACTCTGCAGTGATGTATGGACCAAGACATCTGTGTTGATGTGCCAAAAAGCAGTAACACACATGGACACAGCTTACTGTCTCTCATTAGGGTAGGGTGAGTGAACAGCGAGTCATGCAGTGCTGCTCCTATTTGTGACATAGGAAAGCTTTCAATTTAATTAATTGAGAAATGAGCATACACAGATTAATAACTGCCTATAAACTCTTATGAGGACATTACCGTACATTTTTGTGCCATTTAATTCTTGGATTCAAAACCCTGGATTAAGGATGTAAATCCTTACTAGATACTTCCTTGTACGTGAAACAAGAAAACCAGTTATTATTGCAACTTAATGTGAGCCACCAAGAGACAGCTGGCTTGTTGTTGGTTGCATATTTTTGCAAGTGTTTTTTTTTTCATGTTTCTATGAATTCTTGCTGTCTTGGAAAATGTGACCATTACTGTGCTTTAGCAAAAGTAGTTGGTCTGCAGAGATTGTTTGTGTCCTTGTGCCAAAATGGCATGTTGTGTTGTGCTTGCTGCTTGTGTACGATTAGCTTTACAGAAGGAAAAAAGACATGAGTTTTGTACACAGACGGGAATTTTGCAGAAATTTATTTTGCACAAATTGCAGAAACCACAATGAAAAAAAATATATATTTGGCTGCAGGCAAGATCTCTTGGGCAGCCTGGAGAACTCCCCTGTTTGGGGAATACGAGTCTTGTTTTCATGCCAGATTACCCTCCCAGAAGACTTCAGGAAAAGCAACATGGATTAATAGCTCATCACAGACTCTACTACAACTTGTTTTAAATAGAAATTCCATGGTTTTTAATGCTGCACTGTCGCAGGAAATTCAAAAGCAAAGAGGCAGTGAATGGGGGCCAGTTGTCTCACCCATAAGGTCACCGATCCTTGATTTAGAGGTATACTGACTCTAAACATGGAGTTTCTGTTTATTTATCATGCCTGGTGACTGCTGTCCTCCATGAACTTGTCCTCCATGATTCATTCTGATCCTTTGATAGATCCTTCTGAGTAAGTTAGTATTATTCACCACATCTTGATAGAGAAACCCAGCATATTTTTTAAAAAATAATTAAAAACTTATCTTGCTTTAAGGTGCTTCACTTTGGAGCACTTTGTTGATATTTCACTTTTTAATTATATAGCACAGAACCATTTTGTCAACTGCACTCAGTCTAATTACATTTGTGCACTTCGTGTCTCAGTGTCATATTCTAGCAATTTTTTATTTTTATTTTTGTTTTGACATCGTTTGCACACTAAATAAATGATAGTGTTTTTAGGGTTTTATATGCACTGGCAAGTGGGGGGGGGGAGGTTGTGGTTCACTTTAAGTTGGTGGTCTGGAATCTAACCTGCTATACTAGTGAGGCATGCCTGTACTGTATTATTATCCATATTAACAGATAAAACACTCTTTTTTTCTGCTGATTGGTCAATCAGTTCTTTTTAAAGAAATTAATGCAACTGTACAATGCACCAGTCAATTTAATTATATGCGATAATGTTCTAATATTATGATAAAGGACATATTAATGCTCACTTCCAAAGACTCAAAGAATGTCAGGGCATTTTTCTTATTTCAGTGATGCCCCTGAGAAAACTATTGGTTACAAAATTAGCAATTTTACTCAAATTACTACCAATTGTAAAAAGGTTTAAAATATAAAACATCATTGCTCACAAGGTGAGCTGGGGTGAGCTGGCTTGCCTTTAGATGACACTTCTGTTGTGTCTTCTCCAGCAGGCCAATGGAGAAAGCACATTAGAAAAGAGAGGTGCAGCACATCTACTGGTATGTCTTCAATGACAGGTGAAAAGAACTAACAAGAGAATAAGAAACACATCTCCTGTATAGCAACAACAACAAAAATGCCTTTCCCCCCAGTTCCTCTTCCCACACAGTCCTTGATGATAAACAGGGTTTAAAATGTCACAAGATTCTTCTTCTCTTTTACTGCAGCATGCTTTGCAGAGTTGCCTCTTTTGCTCTCTTCCCAACGTGATTCCCTCATCTAAACTGGCAGAGGAGACTTTTTCCTCCAGCCACATCAGGGCTGTTGCCACACTTCAGAAATTAAGCAGTTTGACACCACTTTAACTTTCATGGCTCAGTGCCCTGGAATTATGAGATCTGTAGTTTGGTGGGGCACAAAATAGCTCACAAAATTACAAATCTCAGAATTCCATACCATTGAACCACAGTGGTGTCAAACCACTTTATTTCTGCAGTGTGGCAGCAGCCCAAAATACCATGATTTTAGTTTCTTCTCCCCTCTCACCCACCTCCTTCTAAGCAGGCACACAATACCCTTTTCTTCTGACAGTGGCAAGACTTCTGTTGCTTTCTCCCCCACCCCAGTCCCCCAACCTAGGTAAGTAAAAGAAATCCAGTCCAGTCAGTTTTGCTGACTCCAAAACCACTCCAATTCACTTCCATCTCCTCACTGTCTTGCCTCTCCTGCCTTGCTCAACTGCAAAGGCATCCTGGAAGAGCTGTGCATTGTGGGGGAGACTTTCATTTCTTTATTTCTAAAGAAACCTTGTAAATTTGAAATGTTTAAATGGGGGCAATGTATTTTGAGACATTTCTGTTTATTTTTGTGCACCTTGCGTTCATAGAAAACCCACTCCCCTGAAACGATTCAGGCACGCTATAGCGATTGGGGAAGCGCTCCTGGCTTTCAGACACGTCCTTTTCCTCAACCTTTTAAGGACATTCCAGGCACCATTGAACAATGTTTGAGCCAGGTATGAAAATCTTCGTTATCTCTCCAGACCTGGTGGACAAAGATCTCAATGGGGATCACCCTATCTTCCATGATCAGATTGCATTTTTCCTCCTTTGTTAAATCTGACAACTAAACTTCCCCTTGGGCAACTCTTAAGCTGGTGACGTGACTCTCTTGCTTTCAATTTATGGCATTCACATTAGGATCATAGAGGTGGAGGTCATAATATTTATGATATTAAACGAGGAGGATAGCATGAAGCCCAGCGCCCCATAATAGTTGCTTACTCTTCCCAAAGATATTGGCTGGTACAGTATCCTATTAGTCAGGTCAGCTAGACATAGGACCTTGTAACTTTTTCAGTTTCACACCAACAATCATGGCACCATAGCCTTGGCTGTAAATGCCCCTAAAACCGATGTTAAAAGCCAGGAAGCCATACCAAGAGAAAGAATTATGCGACAATGATGAGTAGAGCAATGAAGGCCTTTCCTGCCAGGCAACAGTGGCATGATGAGGAGTTGTGCTTTGTTTGCTGCATCACAGATTCCTTCTCCAGCTCCCTGCTCACCATTAAACTCCTTCACTTGGTACAACTGCCTGGCTTTTAACATGGGTTTTATGGGTTGGATCAGGAAATAGAATGCTGCCACAACACCATAGCTACATGTACCATGCAGGATCTCAACTTTTCTCTTTTTTTAGATTTTTTTTATTTCTCTCATTAGTTTTAAGAGTTCTTTTTGAACCTTGTAGATATTGTCTAGATTCTTTCTTTGGACTGAGATAAGAATATAAGAGCACCCGTACAGGATTAGACTATTGTTAGCATACCCCACACCCACTTCTGCTGAATATGGGGTTTCATAATTAATATATATTGTGGCGTGTGTGTGGAGGTCATGATGACCTGATACATGTGTTGGGATCATGGTGAGACTAGAATTGCACAAGTGTTGAGGTTACAATGACCAAGGACATGTGAGATCTAGATAGAACAAAAGATGGTGTTTGCGAAACATTTCATATTACTCCCACTTGCCTTCTTCTTGCATTGGAAACAAAGAAAAGCAATTGCTAAAACATTCAGAGACTATACCTTGTGTCTTTCCCTTTGATGCATCTCCATAAAAGGGGGATTGTCTCAGATTCCATCGATGGCAGTGGCACTTTGGTGCCAGAACCCTCAAAGCTTTCCAGCCTCTTTTGTCCACTCCTTGGGGAAAATCATAAAAGTTTTTGTTACATCTTTTGGTGTAACACAGCATATTCCTTTATGACAGGAAATTGGGTATAATTCCTCCCCTCCCAGCCCTAGCCATATAATTCACTTCTCCCAGTGCACCTTCAGATGCTGTCCAAGAACCTCTACATTTTCCTAGGGACCTCTCTTCAGGATTGGTAATGATCAACTTCTCTAAATCTTCATCTCTCACTAGTCAAGCGCTCACATCTTTCTTTCTGTTAGACAGGTATGATTCTTAAAGGTGAATCAATTCTTGTATATTTGAGTGCTCCCAATGAAAACACCTTATTTAGGTAAAGTGGAGTCTTTCTTTGCTGTAAGTGCTGGTATACACATGTGTGAAAGGTCTCCAAAGTTACCCACCTCTCACAGGTCTCCTACTGAGCTACAATTTCTCCCAATGTTCAAAGGAGATACTGACACTGCTGCTGGGAACCATGTCCCCCCCCCACCTTTATGGGTAACACTATCCCAACATTTTTTTCACATAGTAGTCAACTAGTTGCCTATGGAAGGCCCATTAGCAGAATATGAGTGAAACTGCACCCTCCACCTTCTGCTCACCAACAACTGACAAAAATAAGCATAATAGGGGTGACATGCAGCCATCGTGAATAGTAGCCACTTATGGGTCCATTGTCCATCAATTTATCCAGTCCTCCTTTAAAGTCATAATGTGCAACCATCATATCTTGTGGTAGTGAATGGTTCACTTTAACTATATTCTGTGTATTTTCATCTGTCTTGGATCTCAGTTTTAGTGGTTTCCAGTATCATGAAAATTACACAATTTGGATCATGAAAGATGCACATCATGTTTCTCCTACTTATTTTGTTTCATAAGTTGCAATCTGCCCCATAAGTAAGTTGCTCTAGTGTTGTTGTTGTTGTTGTTGTTGTTTGAGGTGTCCCCTTCTGCAATTTTCCATCTCTACAATATCCTTTTTACTTGAAGTGACCAGAATTGTGCACAGTAATGCAGATTTGTATAATGGCAGTATGATATTGGCAGTATTATTTCTGGTTCCTTTCCTTATTATGCTGAACATGGTACTTATTTTCTTTTACAATGGCTACACAGTGGGTTTCATTTTTCATGCAAATACCAGCCATGAGCCCCAGATCCCTTGGTCAGTTGCTGCCAGGTGACATTCTGTCAGTGTATATGTCAAGCTAGGATTCTTTTGCCCCAGTATCATGACTTCAGACTTGTTTTAACTGAATTTTCATTTACCACTTCAAAGCCCAAAACAATGGAATATTGGTCAGTACTGGAGCGTCTCCATCACAAATTAGCATTACATGTTAAGCATCACATTGTTCTGCTGGATCCATTGGCCTCAGTCACTCAAATAAATGCCAAACATACAGGGCACAAGAAAAGTCCCGTCCCCCCGCCTTTTACATAGGGCACATTGCCCATCACTTCCATACCATGAGAAACCTAGATCTGGCTGTCAAATCTTGCCAAGTAGGCAAGGAACCAGTACTAGCTGGGAGACACACACAAATTTGGCTTACTTCCCAGATAACTCTCTTTGGCAAGGCTTGCACAGACTCCTAGCTGGTTTTGAAGCTGCTCACCCCTGGTTTTGAAGGCTGAAATCCACCTTCCCTTGAGATGGATTGATTCTCTGCTCTGCAGTTTCTCCATTGGATGGGAAAGGTGTGAATGGGCTACTCTCTTCCCCTGTTTCTGTGGCATGCATATAAGAGAGACAGACAGATAGGCATGCAGGCAGGCAGATAATGCATTCGTTCCCACCTGAAGATCCCCATATCTTAGACAATAGATTTATTTCAGCCAGAGACACATCATAGACTAGCACCATGGTAAGACTCTGGAAAATTCATATGAATACTGTACGTTCATGTGTGCATGTGCACACACATATCTCCACAAAGGAAGGGTGGAGGGAGCCACATGGAAGACAAACTGTGAGTATATTCCACTACACTTTACTCAGAGTCAGAACGAACGTAAGTAGTTCATAAATTCCTGCTGGAGCTTAGGGATTTTTGATGTAATGAGTTTTACAGTTTCAGAGGAGGCTGCTTTGCTAATAATTATGTAACAGTAATTAAATTTGAAAAAGGCTGTACTCTAACTATGTTGATTTATTGCATCTCCAGCAAAGTACTCCTAAGGCATGCATTGGAGAACGCACTGCCTTCCTCTAGTTTTTTTTTCTTTAAATTCTCATGGAGCACTGGGTCACAGATGGTCTGAGATGCGATAGTTTCCCTATTAAATTCCTAATAATCTTTTTTTCTGAGGCTGAGTCATGGAGGCCTGGGGATTTCTCATTTTAATTAGACGTTTTAAGGAGCTAACTCTGTTTGAAATGTCGTCCCAGGATAGATGGGTGCAGGTGATCCCATTCAGAAGAAATGACACAATATCGAGGCCAACAGCTCATTTCCATATTAGATTGCAAGGAGTTTTTGGCAAAAATCCGAACCTGGATGCTGATGAAGATCTGTCAGAGCTCCATGAACTTTTACCATTTGGAATGAAAAGAAATGGGTTTAGGACTACATTTGGAGGTGCCTTCTTTAGGTTTTTTATCGCTTAGTGTTATTGTTAATGTAGCCTTTCTTATATGCTACAATGCAAGAAAGAAGGGATGAACTGCTGTATGTGATTTCATAATCTAGCATCAGAAACTGAAACATGCTTCATTTGAACAATATTAAACCACCAAATGGATTATTTGTTCATATATATCACCAGAGCTTGGAAAAGTTATTGTTTTGGACTACAACTCTCAGAACCCCCCAGAAAACAATCCACATCCAGCCAAGTAAATATTAAGTGCAAAACATTAAGTACTTTGACACTAGTACTTAGTGCTGTTGGGTCCTAGTACCACGTTTTATCCCAGATTGTGCCTAATTAATGATTTTCTAATGTGCAAGTGAGGTTGGAATCCTCTACATGCTTATTTATTTATTATTTATGTATTACATTTGTATGCCGCCTTTCTCCCAGAAGGGACCCAAGATGGCTAACAGACAAAATACATGTTAAAAAGCATTACAATATAATTTAAAATCATTAAAAGCATCTAAAAGCATTATAAAATTACATAAAATATACAAGGTTAAAAGATATAACTATACTCATACTCCATAAAAATCACTCTGGTATGATTATATGTTGAATTCCTGCTTAAAGACAGCTTAGCTTGCTGTCAAAAGGCAACCAGGGAGGGGGCAGCCTAGCTTCCCATAGAAAGGAGACCCAAAGAGTGGGAGCAAAAACTGAGAAGGTTCTCTCTTCAGTCCTCACCAAGTGAGCCTGTGATGGTGGTGGGATCAAGAGAAAGCCTTCCTCCAAAGATCTTAGGTCTCTGGAGGGTTCGTATGAGGAGATACAGTTTCTCAAATAGTCTGGACCTAAGCCATGTAGGGTTGTATAGGTCAGGACCAGCACTTTGAATTGTGCCTGGAAATGAACCTGTAGCCAACAAGGGACTTATATGCTCCCTATAAGTAGCCCCAGTCAGCATTCTGGCTGCAGCATTCTGGACCCAACAAAGGCAGCCCCATGTATGGTTCATTATAATAGTCCAAATATATTTACTTGGGAGCAGTTCTCCTTAAACCCAGTGGGCAATTGCATCTGATTAGATATCTTTTTTATATATGGCACATACAGCATGTACCTTAATTCAGTGTTCGATCCACCAAATGCACTTCCAACAACTGTAGTGGTATCTCCTCTCATCATGTTCCCAGTGTCCTAAAGCCATGATATAAAGGGGTCCAGAGGCATTTGTTATATGCTTTGCAGTATATTGGCAAAAAAGCATTTGTTGTATGCTTTGCAGTGTATCTACTATCCTGTATTTAAGAGAGTGAGAACAGAACTTCTCACCTCACTGTGAAATAGTTAATCTAATCATGGTGTCCACTCACAAACTGTTGCCTGTTCACAAAATACTACCAAACCTTCCATTTGCCTTTTCACAGTCTCTCCTGAAATATATTTTTAAAGATTTGTTAATTTCCCCCACTACTATTGCCATTTCTTCCCAAATTTAGTAGCACCAAACTTGTAAATATTTAGGCCAAGGTCTAATTACTAGTCCCAGACTTATTTAATTAAAGGGGACCTATTATGACAAGTTGGATCCACTCTACTCAGAGCTAGTAATTGAATTTAGGGTTTAGCATTTATTATACCTCAGATGATCAACATCCTTTACATGAATTATATTCAGGGGACCCTTGCAAAAATATTGTAAGATATACTGTTACAGTCCTTTCTCATCGACTTGAGGTTCACAGTCTTGAATATTCATGGAGGGGCAACTTCTGTTATTTTCAATGGGGTGCACCCCCATGGCGCACGTCCTGCATGCGCTCATGGCCACGCACCCCATTCAAGCCTATGGGGCTTGAATATAGGTGAGTCTCCGTTTTTTTGGGGGGGGATCAGAGGGCCAACTGTATATCAATTTTCAGACTGGGCACTGAGTCTGAAAGACTTGCCTTGAGATCTCATGGCAAATGTGAAACTGAACCCATGGTCTTGTTAAACTGAAGTTCATCTCTTACGAGGTGATCTTATTTATTTACTTATTTCATTTAATTTCACTTCTGTGCCACCTTTCTCTTAGAAAGGGACTCAAACTGGCTCAAAAATGAAACAATTTTAAACCTTTACAATCAAATTTAAAAGACAATTGAAATCAACTGGCTAAAAACAATATTAAATTACATAAACATAGTTCAATAGGAAATAAGTTCTATCAAACTAAATGGGAGTTAATCACTATCGTAATGGAGCCAAGACAACAAGCTCATAACAAGATACGATACTTGAAAATTTTGTGGATATTTGTTTTTGCTTTTAAAACCATTCTGGTTTTTAAAAAATATTTGAAGGTAAATAAAAAACCTGAAAATTTTGGGAATTTTATAATCCACAGAAATTTTCAACGAACACAGGCATGCTTACATGAATAAACATTGGGCATGTCTACACAGGCCAATAAAACCAGTCCTTCCTGCCATCCTCATGGTGACCTATCCACACAATGCAGGACCAAATCTCTGATTAAATGACAGAGAGTCAGTTTCACACCAAATCTGCTCTTTTCTTCCCATAAACCAGTATAAAATAACTCAGCTTATGCCCTGGATAGTGTGGGGGAAATCCAGAGTACTCCTCTGAACAACATCATGGGGTGCTATTTACATAGCGGTTCCTGCTGTGTTGAAGTTTGAGGTCAAAGCCTGAATGCATGGACTAACCAACAGATGTGTAATCCAGTCTAGATAGATATATTAATTTTATTCTGAATAAAGTTGTACTTACCCTGAAGCACTTATAACAGTTTGGATCAAAATTTGGTATATTTGGGAAAAAGCCAGGCCTACAGGGCAGATGCTGGCTGATGCAGAAAACATTTCCTTTAAAAAACATAAATAAATAAATAAATAATAAAATTTTTATTTATATACCGCCCTTCCTGAGATCAGGGCGGTTTACATCACAATAAACACACAAATCACGATAAAAACAGCAAAAATCAAATACACATCTAATATAATAAAACAGAATAAAAGCCCCCGTTAGTCAGTCCTCCTGCGGAATACGGAGGAGGGGAGGCCTACTAGGACTCTAATTGGGGGAATGCGGTCTTAAATAGAAAGGTTTTTAAATCCTTTCTAAATTGGGCCAGGGAGGTGGCCGAGCGGAGCTCTGTGGGCAGCGTGTTCCAAAGGGCCGGGGCAGCGATGGAGAAAGACATCCTCGTGGTAGAGGTAAGCCTAGCCCCTGGCACCCTAAGTAATTGCTGTCCGGATGTTCTGAGGGTGCGGGACGGAATGTACGGGGAGAGGCGGTCCTTCAGGTATCCTGGGCCCAAGCCATTTAGGGCTTTATAGGTCATCACCAACACCTTATATTGTGCCCGGAAGCGAATAGGCAGCCAATGCAGATCTTGGAGCACCGGTGTTATGTGGCTGGCCCTGGAAGAACCAGTGACCAGCCTGGCTGCCATATTCTGTACCATTTGTAGCTTCCGGGTTTGGTATAAGGGTTGCCCCATGTAGAGTGCATTGCAGAAATCCAATCTCGAGGTTACCAGAGCATGTACAACAGTTTCTAGGTCCCTCTGGGCCAGGTATGGGCGCAGCTGGCGAATAAGCCGAAGCTGATAACAGGTGTTCTTGACCGTCGCATTCACCTGAGCAGTCAGGTGAAGCGACGAGTCAAGAAGCACCCCCAGACTGCGCACAGACTCCTTCACAGGGAGCGTGACCCCGTTCAGGACAGGTGGAACCACCGCCATTCCTGGACCAGGGGAACCTATCACAAGTACCTCCGTTTTCTCTGGATTCAATTTGAGTCGGTTTTCCCTCATCCAGCCCATTACTGACTCCAGGCATGCCACAAGAGGAGAGACGCCATCCTCGGTCACTGCATCAGTCGGAGACATAGAGAAAATGATTTGGGTGTCATCAGCATACTGATAACCCCGCGCCCCATGTCTCCGGATGATCTCTCCCAGCGGTTTCATGTAAATGTTAAATAGCATGGGAGACAGAATGGCTCCTTGAGGGACCCCAGTTTTAAGGGCCCGCTCATCAGAGCACACGTCTCCCAGCTGCACCATCTGGGACCTCCCAGAGAGGTAGGAACGGAACCACTGGAGCGCAGTGCCCCCGATTCCCACCTCTGCCAGGCGCCCCAGAAGGATACCATGGTCTATGGTATCGAAAGCCGCTGAGATGTCCAAGAGCACCAACAGGGACACGCTTCCCCTGTCGATGCCCAGACGGAGATCATCGACCAAGGCGACCATGGCCGTCTCAACCCCGTAACCCGCCCGGAAGCCAGTTTGAAATGGGTCCAGATAATCCATTTCATCCAAGACCGCCTGAAGCTGGATTGCAACCGCCCTCTCGATCACCTTCCCCAGAAATGGCAGCAGCGAGACTGGCCGATAATTATTATGTACCAGGGGGTCGAGGGAGGGCTTTTTTAATAAAGGTTTTACAATGGCCAATTTTAATTCTGATGGAAATTGCCCTTCCCTCAAAGATGTGTTAATGATCCGGCGTAACAATAAAGTTACCGCCGGTCCCCCCTGGGCCGCTAGCCATGAGGGACAGGGATCGAGAGAGCAGGTTGTCTTCCGAACACTTCCGAGGATCTTGTCCACATCATCGGTACTTACCAACTCAAACCGATCCAGTTTAATGGAGTCCACGGAGGCTCTGGACACCTCTACACTAGGTTCTGCCTGAATGTTGGCGTTAAGACCTTCGCTTATCCGAGAGGTTTTATCCGCGAAGAAGTTATTAAATTGGTCACAGCAGGCCTTAGAAGGTTCAAGGATCTGGTTCGGGGCAGATTATAGGACAGTGGGTGCCCTTTGAAGTGAACTATTAGCCAAATCTACAGCCTGCCAGCCACCAGCCACCATGTCCCCAATGCCTCAAGCCCATGATATAAAGGGCCCCCAGATCTTTTGTAAATAAATATAAAGGAACATCCCATTCTGAGTATGTTAAGTGGACCAGATGATGAGATATTGATCTTAATGTGATACTATGTTTTTAAGCTGTATTTTATATGTAACTGTACTTCCATTTTTATGATTGTAAGCCGGCCTCGATCCGTAGGGAGAGGTGGGAAATACAAATAAACTATATTATTATTGTTGTTTATTATTTATTGTTTATTTATTATTTATTTGTTGTTTTGCTCTGTGTATAAAAGTATGCACAGTTTTTTAATGCTTCCTTAGGCCCAGGACAGACAGACCCTTTGTGGCAACCATACAGTCCCTAATCCTACAATAGCAGTGCCCTGTGTATATGGGCGCCGGCATTATGATGTAACGGATGCATAGCATCTGCACATCACACTGTGCCAGTTATGTCACAAGTGCACCATTGGTGCACTCACGATGTTACTATGGCAGTGGAAAAAGAACCCATTTTCCCCAGGTTCTTTTTCCTCTGGAGGGAAGCTGTGTGGTTTGACGGCTGCAGCTTCCCTCTGGAGGAAATTAGGCTTCCTAAATGTCATCAAACACCATGGCTCAATATAACTTTTGGTGGCTGCATGGAAAGCCACAGGACCCATGATGGAATCCAAACAGAGCAAAACCACACAGATTTTTTAATGGAAGTGGGTGAAAGCTGTCCTACAACAAGTGATGTACAGTAATACATAAAGCCAGCTGAAATTTAGATAGAATAGGCCAGTTGATGGCCCTCATCTACTGCATGAGAAGAAGAAAAAGGGCCTGAAATTTCTCCTTATAGATTTTTTTACACATTTAATTCCCTTTCTCCAATATAGGGGTTGAGACGGAATATGCAAACAGAATAAAACCTTAATTGTAAAGGGAGAAAGAACCCCTATCTAAATGGAAGGTAATATAATGCAAGGCTCTTGAAACATGCTGCTTGTTAAATGACAATAAACAATGGATTTTATTTATTTTTTAAAAAAGATTTTTTAAAGGAATTGCATGTAATGCACAGAGATGGCCAGAAAAACACATTCATCTTACATTTCCTGATACAATGTTCTGTACTTGGAAAGCCTCATAATTTCTTAGAGATTCCACCTACATTTAAGTTTATTTCCTGAATGTGTGTGGGAACCACCTAGCAAAACATAACTCCAGAAAATCTTTAGCTCCTTGTTTAAATATTTGCAGCGAGGAGGGAGCAGCACCTCCATCTGCCTCCTCTAATCCAAAAGAGGTTACGCTGGTTATTCTTAGGCATCCTGTAATGGAGCTTGAGCATTTGTATGAATGCCAGTTGCTTAAGAGTGAGCCTAGTATACTATTCACATTTCCCTTGGTATTGCATTGGGTTTGGGGAGTGAGGGGGGAGAAGCTTCTTAGAAGACAGCTGCTCGGGTTCATTGCTGCACACTGCACAGCCAGTTCTCGTACTTCAGAAAAATAATGAGTGTATAGTATCCTTACAGCAAGATGTAGATGGTTGTCAAAAAGACAGACCATACTATAACATTTCTTTTATTAAAGGAAGAACATGCACACTTAAATGTAGCTTCATTCATTTTACAAAACTCTTGCAAAGACAACAATGATGTACAGACCGAATCACTGGCAGACCTTGCTAGCATCGTTTAATACATTTAACATGCACTTCTGAGAAAGAAACTCTGGTGCATGGATGTAACTGAGAACATGAAAATGGTTTCAGCCTCAAGAGTGCCCACACACACATTTTATCTAAATATGCGTTTTATTTGAAGTAATTTGGAATAGACTTATAAGAAGCCAATACTCTGGACAGTTAGAAGTCTTCACATATTGACAATGATTTCTACTATCAGCAGCACTACTACTATTACAACAAAGCAATTGTGACTGGTGACTCCAGTGTCAGTGAGGCAGTGAATCCACTGAGTCTTCACCAAAACGTTAAAGAAGCTGTCCAAGATACTTAACATTCTTAAAATAAGTTCAGCACCTTGGATAGCTCACTCAAATCCAAGTGAATTTACAGTCTTACTGATAAGAGAGCTGCCAGTCTCTACTGATAACATTTCTGAAACATTAGCAGCACTTTCTCTGACATCGACATCCACTCAAATGCCTGTCCCTTCAACCTTGTTGATGTGTGCCTAAAAGTCTTTTCACCCTACTTGGGTGAATAAGAGGTAAGGGAAAGAGAGAGGAAGAAACAGAAAATTCCAAAAACTTGATCTTTTAACTGTTTCTACTTTCTGTTCATGTATGTTTCAAATATGTGATTTTTATGGGTTTATTTAATAAATGAGTGCAAAACCTTTACAGTGCTTTGTGGATGGCCTTTCCCCCTTCTTAGTAGCCCAGAACTACAGAGTCTCACATCAGGGGAAAGAGGAGATCATTAAATAATAGACATCATGGCCATAGTAATAGTGGTAGGTGTAGTCTATTTTGTAAGGATGGAGATATTATTTAACACTGATAATAGCATTAGATACATATGTATTTTTAATGTCTTTGAACCAAACTAGTTGTGATTTGTTCACACTTCCTAAAATAACTGCATTAGCATTCAATATATTAACTGTAACTTTCCCCCCATTTGTGGATCCATATGTCTTCATATCCAGGATGTAAGGGAATTCCAATGTTTGAAGAAGTGCCAAAAAGCAGGGAAATAACAAGGGAGCAATGGAACAGAATGCTATGGAGAAGGTGGCTGGCTGAAGCCTGATCAGGAGTACTCAAAATTACATATACTAACAGAGGGATCTGGCATTAAGTTCTGGTATCAGTGTCACCAAAATGGGGCTATTGCAAAACAAGAGGGAAAATTTCAAGATTTGCACAGAAACAAGTCGGGGAGGGGGGGGGTGTTCATGAAAGGTACAACCTCATTTTAGCCCAGCAATACAATGTGGACCTATCATGCTCAGAGAGCACATCATACCAAGTGACATTTGGCTGGCACACTGCGCAGAAACATTCCACCCTGCAGTATTTTGTTGCAAATCTTGCTTATTTTTAACTCATATTGAAGACTAAGTACCAGTAGAAAAACACTGCTCCTCCCTAACAAATCTTAATTTCCCTTTTTAAATGTGGTGATAATCCTATCAAGGTAAGACTGTGTTGTTTATAACCGATGGTTATCACAGTATGAAGAATGCAGTGGAAAAATAACATTCAGTTCTTCTTGGATGGAGGGGGAAAGCAAGGAAATGCAATCTGTTTCACATATCGAATACTAATTCAGTTTGCAATGCTAAGACATTGTGCAAGTGCCTGTGGGATGGGAGGTTTTGCTAGAATTTGCCTGATTCTGCCATATGCTAAGCCTTTGTTAAAGCTAAGGAGGATGCAGTTAGCTTTGCCAAACTATGAAAGTGTGTGCTGGTTTGTCTGCTTTGATATATGATTATAATTCTTTCTCCGGTAATAAGACGGGAAAGTATACCCAATGCAGTAATTGTAAGGCAAACTCTATTGTTTTCCTTTCTAGATTTTTTTTTGAAGTAAGGAAAGGGGAGTTCAGATCTTATTAAATGGCAAGGAAGACTGGGTTCTTTACCTTCTTTACCTAGGGAATGAGCCAGTTCATACAGTTGCTCCCACAAAATAAACTCTTGTGACAATCCCACATTAAGGTTCCATTAAAGTCTTTAAGATGTTATTTTTCTTCTAAGCTACTATAAGATTCTTTATGAATAAGCTGGTGGGGGGCATCTTTCAGAGCCAAAAGGAAAGAAAATTGGGTGGGAGAAATGTGGAAAGCTTAATGTTATAAAGAGGGAAATGCCGACACATTCCAGTTAATGAGAGGGACAGAGAGATACTCTGCTCCTCGCAGCTATGCATGACAGGTGCAGGAGGGTAATATCTAATATAACTAATCTTTGACACAAGAATTAAGTCATTTTTGCGTGAAAGCAGGTCATTAGGAGCTAAATTGAATTATAAGTAATACCGTCTCTATGGAGAATTGTAAATTAATTGGTTTTTAACAATAACATTTCTGTGTTTTATTAAAGCAGTGTAAGAATTCGACACTGAGAAGAATGCAGCAGATAAACAGGGCAGGTGTTGATGATGCAAATGAAATAGATGACAGATGGTTAGTAGCACGATCACTCACTGCGTGTGTATAATGGATAGAGGTAATCAAATTCCTCTGTGAATTGGTGACTTTCTTTACATCAAGAACTTTTAACTGAGGGATGCCTGCAGAGCCTCGTCTTAAAAATTAACTCCACTCAATGCTATTGTTATTATTAGGTAATTGTGTTGCCACCCTGATCCGAGAATAGAAGATGTAAAAGAAGTAAATATAAGGAGTAAAGCAGCCCATTTTGACTAAGTGAACATATATTAGAAAAGCCTGATTTTGTGTGAAATCCTTCCTCCTTTCTCTCACTTTCTTATACATATTTTCTCTTTACTGTAAATATGCATGTTAATAATTATTATTTTCATTCCTCCTGTTATTATTATTATTATTATTATTATTATTATTATTATTATTATTAATTATTAACCTTTATTTATAAAGCACTGTAAATTTACACAGCGCTGTACATACAAAGAGTTCTGCGTAACCTGGAAGAACCAAAAGCAGCTGGTCCAATGTTACCTTCCCTATTTTGTTTGGTTTTTTAATATTCTTTATTAACAAATTCAAAAACATCTTACATTAAAAAACAATATTATGCTCATCAAATACAACTATAAACAATATGTTCTTTACCCTCTTCCATCCCTACCCTTTCCAACACACACCCATACGGAGATTGTAGTTACAAAGTAAAACAGCACCGCAGAAAAAAAGAAGTTGCATTGTGAGAAGAAATTTAAATACATCTTAGTAGCTTTATTAAGCAACATTTCATAGAAAGGACATCCGGACAGTGCAACATCATGTGCCTTTCTAACAACAACTCGATGTGGGAAAATATGTGAAAAGTGCATTTTCAAATGTTTCCACTGCAGATGTGGCTCATCTTCTCTGAAAGAACAAACATCCAAAGCAACTCAAAAGTTTATTTGAATTAGCTTGTGTAGATTTATTACCTGAAGAGATCAACAGGAACATTTTTCAGGGGTCCTGCCAGGCAAGGTTGTTTCAATCTTTCAATAGCCTTGCTTCATTTATAGGGGGTCTGGATGACAAATCTTTCTGTGTGCTCCCCCTCACTTCTTTCTTCTTCTTTTCTTTTCATGTAGCACTCGTAATGGAGAAAGGGACACAGTGCACAAAAACTGAACAATGTCTTTTATCTGGTAGAGCTTGAGGCATCCATTTTGAAAGCACCTGTATTGCTCACCTATTGCGAATGTACAGATCAGCCATAGAGACTGTATGGTCTGAGGGCTGCTACGCAAGCTCCATTTCCCTTTGACTGGTTCATATTTTTATGGTTCTACTCCAAATTATACTAACAATCTAAAACATTTCAGGGTAGGGCCATGGGTGGGAGAAATGAGCTCAGAGAGCATATCACTGAAAATATACTGTCTCTAACTCTGCTCTTATGTTCCATATTCATATTTCCCATATTCGGTAATATTCAGCAATATTTTTTATTTTCTAATGCTGGAGCTATAGCGAAAATAGGGACAGATGGGACATTTCATTCAAATGTTCACTACTCCTTGCTTTTAATATCTGGCACATGCAGTCACAGATCCAGATTCCCTCACATGTTCATCAGCCTTCACATCTAATGAGATGGTGTAAAAAGGAAAACAAAAACCAGTATCATTATTTTTCCATTTTAGTGGTTTCATGGACCATGTCTAGTGAAACTGAGCCCTCCATTTTTTTCAAATGGTTCAGTGGAATAGCTGTATGTAAATAACTGGAGAAAGAAATGGGTGCCACTTATATAGAGATAGGCAGTACATTGAAGTGCAGAGCTCAGAGCAGAAAAGTTTCCAGTAAAAGATTTTGGACGCCTTCCCCTTAGGATTGCTCTCTTAGTTATTTAACTATCTGTTATATTTTTGACTTACAGGGAGAGACACTTGTGGGATTTTCTTTTTCAGGTGCCAGACCCAAGGAGAGAAAAAAATACTTTGGACCCTCACGTCTAGAATGAGAGATATATTTTCCTTTATTTCCTCCCCACCCCCCTTTTTGAATTAACTTGCAATAATGTAAGGATAGTCACAGCATGGCTTTCTCCACAGTCCCCCCTTCCCACCAGCATGGGTTTGGTGGACATACATTCTTCTTTTTTCATTCAAAGAGAAAGAATATAGACCTGACTGGCTGTGCAGGTCTAAGACCTAATAAATATTTGATTCGATTTGACTTGACCTGACTGGCTTACAGGGATGAAGATAGGGAATAGAAGTGGAGGAAAATCTCCAGGGCCTGGACTTTGGAAGAGAGGGAAGACCTTTGGGAACCTGGATGGTAAAAAAAAGTCCCATTGCAAAAAAATAAAATAAACTTTGATATCTCAACAGACCAGCAAGAGGCTCCAGTGTGTCAAGAACGGTAATGAACGGTCTTCTGTATTGCAGACAGTAAACACTTTATTCCAGAAAAACCTTAGGTATTAACATCTAAAGACAGAAATGCCAACATCCCCCAACACAGGCCTAACATTAACCTTACCCTGCCCCTAAACTATTGCTACTACTACTACTATTATTTCCAATGCAACATTATAAAATTTCTCAGGTGTTTCTTTTTGTTTTGTTTCCATTTTAGTTTTGTTTATTTATATATTTATTTACTAAAATATTTATATCCGACCCTTAATCTGAAAATCTCAGGGTGGCTTACAATGAAGTCAATTTAAAAGAAAATGATGACAAATGTTTTAAAAGATTAAAAAAATTATTAAACAGTTTCTCAGTTAAAACTAAAAAATTTAAAAACAGTTGCCAAAAGCCCACATGAACAGAAAGGCCTTTATCTCTGCAAGGAAAGGACAACCAGGGGAGGGGGAGCATCTGCCTTGAAGAGAAAAATAGAAATGGTTTTACATGTGTTCGCCCCCAAAATGTTTACATCTCTGTTATTTGTGTATCCTGGTGCTAGGGAAATTCCTCCAAAAGAACAAGCTGACAATGTGAAGGTTGCATTGCATATTTTGTTTTCCTTACAGTTGCTGTACATGACCAACTCATGTCTGGATACCTAGTTTTGACTTCTATTGAATCATAGAATCATAGAGTTGGAAGAGACCACAAGGGCCATCCAGTCCAACCCCCTGCCATGCAGGAAATCTCAATCAAAGCAGCCTCTGCTTGAAGACCTCCAAGGAGGAAGACTCCACTACACTCCGGGGGAGTTTGTTCCACTGTCGAACAGCCCTTACTGTCAGGAAGTTCCTCCTAATGTTGAGGTGAAATCTCTTTTCCTGTAGCTTGCATCCATTGTTCCGGGTCCTAGTCTCTGGAGCAGCAGAAAACAAGCTTGCTCCCTCCTCAATATGACATCCCTTCAAATATTTAAACAGCGCTATCATATCACCTCTTAATCTTCTCTTCTCCAGGCTAAACATCCCCAGCTCCCTAAGCCGTTCCTCATAGGGCATGGTTTCCAGACCTTTCACCATTTTAGTTACTCTCCTTTGGACACACTCCAGTTTCTCAATCTCCTTTTTGAATTGTGGTGCCCAGAACTGGACACAATATTCCAGGTGGGGCCTGACCAGAGCAGAATATAGTGGCACTATGACTTCCCTTGATCTAGACACTATACTTCTATTGATGCAGCCTTGTTAGCTGCCGCATCGCATTGTTGACTCATGTTCAACTTATGGTCTACTTGGACTCCTAGATCCCTTTCACACGTAGTTTCATTCAGCCAGGTGTCCTCCATCCTATATCTGTGCTTTTCATTTTTCCGCCCTGAGTGCAGTACGTTACATTTCTCTGTGTTGAATTTCATTTTGTTAGCTATGGCCCAGTTTTTTAGTCTGTTCAGGTAATTTTGAATCTTGATCCAGTCCTCTGGGGTATTAGCTACTCCCCCTAATTTGGTGTCATCTGCAGATTTGATGAGTATGGCCCCAATTTTGTCCTCCAAGTCATTGATAAAGATGTTGAATAGCACTGGGCCCAGGACAGAGCCCTGTGGGACCCCACTGATCACTTCTCTCCAGGATGAAAAGGAGCCATAGTTGAGCACCCTTTGGCTTCGGCCAGTCAACCAATTACAAATCCACGTAACAGTTGCCTTGTCTAGCCCACATTTTACAAGCTTGTTTACAGTAATGACTTGTAACAATATTAGAGCATGAAAGCTCATGGCTCCTATTCGCTTCAGATTCTAGTCTGTCGAGGTAAGGACAGAAATGCATTTATTTCTCTAAATAAAGTTGGATCATTGATTCATCAGGCCTGGTCTTTTAATTTCTAAGTCTTCTTCAGCCTCACATCTCTCAAAAGGGAGTTCCACAGCCTGGAAGCAGCCACTGGTTTTCATTTCATTTCATTCACTTTCAGCCTTTCTTTGTTCTCTCACTTAGGCTCAATTAAGCCGAAGTCTCTGAAAAACTTGTTTAAAGAAAGCAGTAGCAGTTGGTTTGAAGGAAAATTTACAGAGGGGCACCCAGTCATGCATCTTGCCCCAGGATCAGTGCCAGCTGTCAGCAGCCCTGCTGGTGTCTGCTTTGAACTAAAATTTTCATTTTCCATCTATGTGAGGGGTAAGGCATAGTGCATCTGCTCAAATGCAAGATATTTTCATGCATTTCCAAACGTTTTTACACAATCCATACAAAGAAAGACTTGTTTCAGAAATTAATTTACTTTTACCATTGGGGAGGGGTTCATTTGACTTTGAGTGCAATGTTGGTTGATGGTTCATATGCCAGTGGGCTGGTAAATCCACTCTGGGTTTCGACTTTAAAGGAGCTATCCAAGGGGCTGAACCCTATCCTCAAAATAGATTTGGCATCTTTGAAACTACTTTTAAAGTCTGTGTGTAAGTGAGAGGGGCAGAAGAGGGAGGGAAGGAGAGAGAGATGATCCTGCTGAAAGATAGGGCCTGGACAGATGGGCGCTTTGCGCCGGCCTCAACCTGAGCTAGGGCTGCACAGGGGCTCAGTATTTAGATGCTCAGCAACCCTACCATGTACCCTGGCCGCCATCATTGCGCGCACCCATCCATACGGGGTGTGTGATTATGACATCCATGTGGTGCAGCACCCAAACAATGCCATGCCACACAGACATCATAGCGAGAGAGCCTGCCAATGGCACCCCACACATGGCCTAAAAAGAGCCTGCCAGGAGCAGGTTCTTTTTAGGCCTCCTGGAGGCTGTGGCATTTGGTTGGCGCGGTCTCCATACGGGGCAGTAAGGGTTGGCATTTCGCCTTCCCTTTCTGCCCATCTGTCCATAGCTACACTAAAATTCTGAAACTTTGCCTTATTTTCAGTGAAGGACTTCTACTTTTACCTTGCAAGCAAGGGAAAATGTGACATCAAAAATAACCAAGAAATCCTGGCTTTGGTTAAACACATGCCTTTCCATTATTTCTGCTGCTGATGCTGTTTGAAGTGTATCATTTTGTTTTCTCGGAGTAAATTTGTTGATGTTGTTGTTGTGTGCCTTCCACTTATGATGACTCTAAGGTGAACCTATCATGGAGTTTTCTTGCAAGTTTCTTAGAAGAGATTTGGTTTTGCCTTCTGCTGAGTAATTAGCCAATCACTACTTATTGTATCTTAGTGTATCTAATTATGCTATCATTAAGCTGTGTGGCCTTTCTGAACTAGCTACATATTGATATCTCTAAGGGAAAATGAAGTTCGGGCAGTGCTTCTAGTACTGGACACATGAGTCAATCAGGTGGAGCTTTTTTAGCCTTAGAATCATAGAATTATTGGAGTTGGAGGAGACCACATGGACCATCCGGTCAAACCCCCTGCCATGCAGGAACACACAAGCGAAACACGTCCTAACAAATTGCCATTCAGCTTCTGTTTAAAAACCTCCAAAGAAGGGGACTCCAAAGCAGCATGATCCACTGTCGAACAGCTGTTACCGACAAGATGTTCTTCCTGATGTTGAGATGGAATCCCTTTTCCTGTAGTTTGAATCAATTGCTGTGGGTCCTATTCTCTGGAGCTGCAGAAAACAAACTCGCTCCATCTTCAGTATATGACATCTTTCCAAATATTTAAACAGGGCTTTCATATCACCTCTTAATCTTCTCTTCTCCAGGCTAAACATGTGCAGCTCCTTAAACCATTCACCATAGGGCATGGTTTCCAGTCCTTTCACCATTTTGGTCACCCTCCTCTGGATAGGTTCTTATCACCACAACCTTTGAAAAATGATTGAAGTTACTATCTTTTGCTTCTGATAATCTTTCATGATCTTTGAATGCCTGTCTATCCTGTTTCTGTGCACTGTTGGTTTGTATTCCATTGTGTTGTGCTCAATCTTTTAAGATGCTTTAGTACTGAAAGCCATTATTTTAGTTTATCCTAGTCTGCATGTATGAGTGGCACCTGCAAACAATTTAACAGTTATGAATCAGGTTTATTATTTCTGCTAAGGGAACTACAGATTACAAGAAGACAAAATATATAGGGGATGATAATTATTTTGGGACCTAATTACTAAGGGATAAAACAACATTTCTTGTGATGCATTCAAAGGGCTATGTCATTAAACTCTTAATGAAAGGAGGGATGGGTGCAATTTGTTTCATATTTGAATACAAATGACCAAAGGGACACCTCCAAAATTAATAGATAATCTGGAACACAAATGTTTTTTTCTGTTTGCACACTTTTCTAAATTTAGGGATGTGGTTCCGTCTTCAAAAATAAGCACACAGTAAGAAACATTCTGCACAAAAATGCCTATATTGGAGAAAGTAGTATACAAAAATGCATATATTTGGAAACATGATTACAAAAATAAGTAAATTATGCAAAATTGCATATGAAATGCATATATATTTTATGTGCATGAAAATACATGTGAATTTTAAGACAGACTTCTTTAAAAAATTCAAAACTGATGCAGGAAAGATGTGTTCACTGTAAATGAATGCTAGAATTTGTGTTTAAAAGTTCTGAAGAGTAATTCATTTTAAAAACATAATAATGGAATATGAAGTACAAGATTGATCTGGTTTTTCCATCTTAGCTCTTCTAATCAGTTTTCTGAAATCCCGAACCAGGCTCCTAAAATCCAAGACAAATGCTCAGAGCATGCATGAAATATTGGTGTGTTTTGTGTTTATACCTGAAGCACATGCAAAAGACAAACTCATCTGGGGTAAATGGACAGATGTCCCCAAGTCTCTTATACAGGGCAGGAACTTAGAAAAACTGATTGATGGAAATTTCCTTCCAAAGAGGCTTATAAGCAACATAAAAATATATTAATAAAAACACATTAAACAATGGTAACATTTAAAAAGACATCAGGATTCTTCCACAGGCTAGCAAGTTGTAGTTGACCCCAAGGAGGGTGCAGCTATGGTGGATGGTGAGTATGGAGGTAGAGACACATATTTTTCTTGATGGCTTTGGCGTGGTACACACCGCCAATAAGTGGCGTACCAGCGCCAATACTAGGGTTAGGGACCGCACGGCAACCACACAGTCCCTAACCCTAGTACGTACTGGCAGTGTTACAATGGCAGCACCCCGTGTACACAGGTGCCACCATTGTGACGTAAGCACCACGTGACATCTGCATGGCACCGTGCATCATTTATGCCATGAGTGCACCAATGGCGCACTTGCAACATCATTGTGGTGCTGCAGAAAGAACCCAGAAATAGCAGGTTCTTTTTGCACCGCAGTGATGGCACGCCGTTTGGGGGCTGCTCCATCCCTGTGGAGAAAAACGGGTGCCGCCAGGCTGCCATTTCTCAGTAGTCTGTCCCTGCCCTTATTTACTATCCTCCAGTACTTCCAACATTGCAGTTTAGAATAATCAATGCAACTGAAAACCTCGGCAATTACAGCACAGAAGTTTGGACAATCATTTTTATTCAGCCTCACCAACAAGGTGAATTCTCATCCCTTGGTTCCCTGTCACAACCTAGAATCCATTCAGCTTAAGGCTGAGGTTTTTGCATGTGTCTCTTCATCCTGATGGATGTCATGGAGGTCTGTTGCTTGATTAAAGAAATCTTAGTCAGTTCATCATAGGATTTTTTTAGTCAAAGAATAAATTAATCTATCAAGTACATTTGCATAAATGGACAAAACCGGTTGCTTTGAAACTAATAGCTTGATTTATTTATTTGTCATAACAGGCATTGTCTTAAAAGAAGCATTTCTTCTCAGCTAGGGTTAGCACCATAGCACTCATCCTGAAAACCAGTTGCAGTACTAATGAACAAGCTATTTTCACAAATAGTGGAAAATCATGCACTCATTTGGGATCAACCTGAATACAACATAAACATACACTACTTTGATGTTCTGGGCTTCCTAGAACAATAATGAAACTGTCATTTGGAGATATTAGAGGTACTTAGGAAGAAGTGGGTAAACAAAGATTTCTTCTTTGGCAACCTAAGAGCCCTTTAACACTACCCAGTTATAGCACATTGAACTTTTTAACTGTTGTGGCTTTGTCATTTGGAAATCTGAAACTTGTCATTTTGTGGGATCATTGGAATTCTCTTCCAAAGAGTTCTAATGCCTCTCCAAACTACATATGCCAGGATTCCATAGGATGTAACCATGGTGACTTCTGTAGTATGAAAGCGTCCTAAACCTAAGAATTTAGCAACTTTAACAATGCTTATGTCTCCTTTAGAGAAAGAACTACAAGCCTATTCAGGCCCCTGATCAGGGAGATTCGCTGTTTCTCTCTAGTTGGTGCACATGTTTCCGCCTTTTAAAAATATTTTTAATTTTTTTTCAAAAACATATAATTTTGTACCTGCCCACCCACTCCTGTATACAAAACAGAGACAAGCTCTGTTCGTACATTTTCCAGCAAATATGAACAGAGCTTTTTGAACCATGAGCAATAGCAAAATATATGTGACAAACCTGAATAGGAGTAGTATGAGAATTCTAAGAAGGGGCACTCATGCAAAGATACACCCCAGATCGAATTCTTACAATCCTCATAGATGGGACACATCCTGATACCAATAGGCCATGTACTGCTGAAAACTTGGGGAGATTCCTTTTTTGGACTACAGCTGGGTGCTGGTTGGGTGATTTGGGGCATTATAGTAAAAGATATTCCAAACTTTTCCAATTTTCCCTGATTTTCCTTCCTCTCTCTGCCTCTTACCACAGAGTAATAGTGAAAGTGAGGAGATGCAGTTTCCACCAATATCAGCCACTAGTTGACAATCTTTTATTTTGGGGGACTTGGACTACAAGTCTCATGATTGCCAATAAGCAATTGTTGCTCTACCCAACATCCCCTTTCTTTGGGAGTCTGGGGCTTGTAATTTGAGGACTCTGGAACTAATAGGTTGCAATCCACCAACGTCTCAGTGTAGTGCAAATATCCACACATGGAGTGTGAGCACTACACAACCCCCATGTTGAATAGCAACACTGTGCAACACATTTCATTGACTGGGTGCTGTTGCATAATGCACAACACATAATGTGCAATGTAAAAATACAGTATACAAAGCACAACTACAATGTGCAATATACAATGTGTAACTGCAATGCATAATGTGAAACCACAACATACACAGTGCACAGTAATTTAACATATATAATTTTATACTGATTTTATTTTGATGTTTTAAATTGTTTTTTTAAAAATATATTGCAGATGGTTTTTTAATTTTTTTTATTTGTGAGTCACCTTGGGTCCCTTTCTGGGAGAAAGTTATCATAATAAATAAATAAATAAATAAATGCAAAGACAAGGTATTCATGCTAGATCCATAAATAGATCTGTTAGGTAGCCCTAGTGGGGCATTGGTTAAATGCTGATACTGCAACCACAATGTGGTAAGTTTGATCCTAGACAAGGGCTCCAAGGTCCATTCAGCCTTCCATCCTTTCGTACGCTGGTAAAATGAGTACTCAGTTTGTTGGAGCCAAATGGCCTACACATTGTAAACCATACAGGGAGTGCTAGTTCACTGATACGTGGTATAGAAATGTACTTCTTATTGCTATTTTTTTTTATCAAGACAAGCATTGGTTTCAGCTGAGTTTACCTATAGATATGAAAATGCCTTCAAGAAATCTAACCAAATAATGTCTTGATTAGAGTTTAACAATGATTGCTGAAGATTCCCACAGTAATAGCAACTGTCTTTGTCCCTTTAGAAAATAAAATAGGAACATTTGATTTAAATAAATATTAAGGACAAGCCACATTTGAATATTATATCTGTGGGCACAAAGCCAAGCATGGATGCATCTAGCTCGGTTTTGGAGCCTAGCCAAACTCTCAGAGTCCCAGTTGCTCAGTTTTATAGCTAGTGAACAAAAGTGTTTTGGGGAAGGATATGGAAGAGATGTAATATGGTTGTTCAGTAATCAATGTTTCAGGCCTTGTTATGGTGCAAATGCAGGCATTTATATGCAACAAGGACATAAAATTAATATTGGTCTCCCGCAAAAGGAGAAGATAGTGGATGGAGCAAAATATTGTATCTATGCTTGCATTTTTGCTATCAGCAATGGGACTCTGTGTATAGGCACACATCTTAGAATTAATATTAAAGGGGAAATTAATAACACTGTGCTGGTTTGCTATTTCAGTCTCAAGAGAGACGCAGGGGAACATCTGACTATTTTGTGCTAAATGCTGAAAATGTTCAGAGTGTGACGTTTTTCTCCATTCTCCATTTTCTTAATCATCCACTTAAAACCCAGAAAAAGGTTTCCCCTCTAAATATTGTATGCATATACCACATATTTTACACAATTCTTTACAGATTTTTTTAAAATAGTAAAACACTGAAACAAACATGGAATAGATTAAGGCCTCCACCAACACATTGTAAACTGAACATTTTTTGTAAAGCCAGCAATAACCAAATAAGACCCATAGAAAGAAATTTAAACATTAATTGCCTTATATATCTTTTTTAAAAACTTAAAAGAACCATTACTAAAGCTACTAAAGTGATTGTGAGAACAAAGTGTTTTAGTTTAAATTTATTTAATTAATTAATGTATATTCTACCTTTCTCCCAGCAAGGGATTTAAAGCAGCTTACAAAATAACATTACATCTTTCTTTTTAAAACTCAAGGTGGCTTACAACAATGAAACAGATGCAGTTTAAAACACTGAAAGGGATAACATTGCTCCCCATCAGTATCTGTATTGAACAATTAAAGTGGTTTGAGCATTGGGCTATGACTCTGGAGACCAAGGTTCAAATCCCAGCTTGGCCATGAAACCCACTGGGTGGCCTTAGGCAAGTCACACTCTCTCAGCCTCAGAAGGTGGCACTGGCAAAATGCCTCTGAAGAAACATGCCCAAAACAAAACAAAATAAAACAGGATAGGGTTGCCATAAATCAGGAACAAATTAAAGGCACACAACAACAACAACAACAACAACAACAGATTAAAAACTGGCACAACCATTGCGCTACCCCAACCCATTAAAAGCTGAAGATCTATTTAAATAAGGTCTATTTAAATAAGTTGGCCTTTGCCTACTTGCAAAAAAGAGATCAGAGAAAGGGCCAACTGAGCCTCTGTCAACAGACAATTCAATGACCTGGGAGCAATCACCAAGGAGGCTTTCTTCTGAATCCTCGCCAAACATACCTGGGGAGCGATAGAGAGAAAGCTCTCCCCCAAAAATCTTAAAACCCAGCTTGGTTTATAGTCTTTCCGACAGCTCAGACCATATCGAGCTTTATAGGTCATAATCTGCGCTTTCGACTTCACACCTGACTTTCATTTCTGCTTGGAAACAGAACACTAGCTAGGGAAGTTGTTTTGTCAAGGGAGTTATATGGTCCCTATAACCATCCCAGAAGACTATATGATTTCAAAGGTCATGTCCTTGCTGTGGAATATTGCCAAGAAGAGGTGAAGCTGTAACAGAAAAGGAGGAGCCCAAATCCATTTAGCACAATGAATCAAAGATTACAAGCCATCAGAAGAGAGTGACAAAAAGGCTTGCGAAGAAGATCAATCTCAGGACAGGCTATTAAGTAATGAGTTAAGTAATTAAGTATTAAGTAATGGCTGTTATATCAAGATTGCCAGGCTGATAAATGAAACTGTAACCATGTTGTAAAGTGTAATCTTAAACATGTACAATGCTTGTAGCACAAAGGCTTATTGGGTGTCATTCATGGAGACAGTGTAAAATGCAGGATGATGGCAAACTCTAACGTGTGATTAATTCCTCAGAAAGGATTCCTCAGCTTCAATCTCCATTCTTCTCTTGTTCCCTTTAACATGTCATCAAATTATTGTGATTGACAGAGGACATGACCAATAACGACCACATTTTCCCTTGGCTCAGAAATAGTTGTCAAATAAGTAGTTGAGTGCATATAAAGAAGTTACATTTTCATAGTGCTTTTCTGAAGGTATATGACATCCATCCAAGCATGTTGAATCTTCCTTAATTCTGTTCGGTATTTAGAGTTTGCTTTTACTGCCAGCATATCTCAAACAATCTCTAACAGAGTAATCTGAATGCCTATTTTATATGCAACATCTGTACAAGGTACACATGTATCTGAACAGCCCCTCATTTTTTTAATCCTAAAGTACAGTGATCCTGCGCTGAAAGAGGCTGCAGGACACTGCTCCAATGGGGTAGTCTGTCAAACCCCTTAGTTACTTGTACTACTTGGGTGGATACCAGGTGCTGTAGGTTGTATTTTAGAGGCAGGAACTAGCTTTCATACAGGACAGCATGAACATGTCGCAAACCTCTGGCGCTGCATCATTCAGAAGGAAGAACATAGGGATCTAGAAGAGGAAAGGGTTCTACTGTTCTAACTCTGCAGCGAGACAAATCTCCGCCTTAAACCAAGTTGAATTCCACAGGAAAGTAAATCTGAATAAGTAATAAGGATGCTTGCTTTACAGCTGTAAAGTGCTTTGGGTATTATAACTGTTTGCATTTTATTGTCTAGAGTTTGATTCCATGGGAGTAAAATATGGTAATTTCAAACTTTAAGCCCCTCCAAACAACATCCCAAAGCACATGCCTTGCTCTATTCTTTTTCTTAATTCTATATGCCACCACCTCATTACTGGAAAGTAAAATTCACAACTTGCTTAGGAGATGGTTATGAGTTTCTTACACACACACACACACATTTACTGAAGTGCTGCCAAGCTAAGAAACTGCAAAAAAGAAGAACAGTTCACAAAATAAGAATTTACTGCAGATTTGCTTATGTCCATTGCATACCCTCCAAACTGTTCTGAATGCATTGTTGCAGGTCTTCCTGCTGAAAAAACCCTGAGTAGTGGAGCCTTCACATAGACCTATTCCTTTTTCTTCACACACACCCGAACAAGGGGTCAGGATTGGAGGAGCCAGCTCCCAATAACCAAGACACCATCGTAGTGTAGTAGAAACTAGAGATTTATTCTAGATATCAAGACAGAAAGTTCCCCATCCAGGGTTCAGTGTCAGAACTGAAAAGGTTCCCCCTTGGACCATCACAAATACATTCCCATCCTCCAGCCCCTCTTTCCAACCCCGATTGCTTCCCACTGATCCAGATCAAAGGGCCATTCATGTTTCCCTCCTTCCCCTCCTCTGTTATCATTTCATCTCCCTCCAGGAGGAAGACAATCCCTGTTTAAAAGTTCAGATCCATGGCAGGACAATTGGGGTCATAAACCTACAACTCCTTTCCACCGCTGGTCATCTGTCCCTCCCATTTATTTCCCAGGCTTGGATTTAACATAATTGATATCCCCTTCTCAATAGCCAACATACTATACAGTGTTAAATCACCATATCACCATGCCCTGATATCTTCATTACCTAATATGATGATATCATCATGCCAACATGACAGAACCATGCATATGGATTCTGACACAGGGAAAAGAAAAGACTATGCATTGCATTGGTATGAGATACTAGTGTACATAGACTTGCCTAAATAGTTACTTGCTACATATACACATAATGCAGAAGGAGTAAATATATGAACACCTTGCCTTAAATATATTATTATTTGTTCTAAAATATAATATTCTATAGCCCATTTTAAAATTCTTTTGAGGGACAAAGAGCTTAGGAAAATACAGGCGTTTTCCCTGGATTTTTCTGTTTCTTTCGCAGGACTTGACATTTCTCATTGGGCCTAAGCAACAGAATTCAGGCCTGTTCCTTTTCCCCCCAATGTAATCATTGAAGCATTGTCATTCAGGCATAACTTCATTAAATTAACAACATTAAACAAGTATCCGAACTTATTTTGTAGTGTGCATTAGTCATTTTAGCAGAACAGGAGACTTCAATCAGGAACTGAACTTGGTGGGGGATGAAAGTCATGCCAGTCTCTTAGGTAACATTATAATTACACAGCATTTATCTTCCCGGGATAAATGCAGAATTATTCTGAATAAGGGGGCACTGATACTTTTGTGGAACAGTAGACTTAAAAATACATGATTGCTCTTGGAAATATTTCATCTCTTATACTCACCACCACAGATGGTTGGAACTGGCTTGCCTAGACAAGTAGAAACCAGAAGAACTAGAAAGCAGACGTACTGGACTGAAAACTGAACAGATGCTGTGGTGCTGCTGTCAGTCTAGCACTAGTGCCTTCTTACAATGCACTCTATGAAAATGCAACCATTTCAAAGACACTACACCTGGTATCTCCTTCAAAGGAAACTAGATACTGCCCTAAGCATTCTATGGCAGCCTTTTCATTGTTGGATTATAATGCCCAAATCCCCAGCCAGCACAGCCAGAATCCCAACTTCAGAAAAAGGTGGGATATAAATCCAATAAATACACAAATAAGTGTTATTAAGGTTGCATTCCAACAGCATTTGGAGGACACCAGGTTGGGAGGATGTTTGAATGTCCCAAAAAGGAAGCATTTAAGTATAAAATGTATATGCTCTACTAGCTATAAATATGATAATGGTTACACATGCCCACCTTCAGGTTCATGGGTGAGATGAAGTACTCTTCATCAATGTTTTCATGAGACATTGATATAAAATTGTACTGAAAGAATAAGCAAGCTACAATAATTTTGCTCCTTTGGAAACTTGAAACTAGCAGTGGCATGATTGCTTTCCACAGGATTGGAATGCCTATGACTGAGCAGCAAACAGTAATCCCACCAACACTTCTCTCCATCCTTGGTAGTAAAATAAAAAGTACCTGCAGTCTAACTAAAATTTGCTCTTCTTTGGTGATATCCAAAATCTGCTGCCTATGGCAGCTGGGTCACTATGTCTAATGGTAAAGCTGGTCTTATATTTTCAAGAGGCAGCAAATAACCAAATATTTTTCTCCCATATGTCCAATACTACATATGAAGATTCACAGAACCTAATGAATATACTTTTATAAAATATGTGAGGATTTTTATATTTTTTTTTAAAAGTTCTTTATTTTTTGTATCATTAACTTCCTTAACAAGCTGTGACAGTTGGTGATGTCTGTTCTTTCTGGTTGTGTGTATCTACTGAAAATAATTCTCTCCCTCCCCTGAAAGTGCTAATTTTTCTATTGTTATCATCTTTGTCTACAGAGAGGCATGTTGTTGTTTTTTAAAAATGCTTTTAACAAAGCAACTGGTCGTGGGGGGGGGGGGGCAATTTGCAGATTGTGCAAAATGTTCTGAACTATAGATAGATCAAGACTGAACTCTTCTCAGAAGCTTGCGTAGATAGAAGCAACAGAAGCTTTGGCCATGGTAGGATTCAAGGTGTTCTGTGCCAAGCTGGGAATGGAAGGCAAAATTAAATCCCAGTTTTGATTTACAGCCCTTTTCCAAATCTTTATAGCTGAACCTTGCTGTTTATATTTCTACATATATTTGAAATAGGGGAGTGTTATAAGAGAAAAGATGGAGCAATGTATTCAAATGACTCAGAAATTATGTCTATTTCTTATTTTGATTTTCATTTGATCAATTCTCTTTTATGGAACTTATATTTATAATTTAGTCTGGGATTTTCAAGCCATTAACTCTGAAATAGTCTGCACTGATTGAAAACTGTGTTTTTAGGGCCTGAATTATAACCTATTAATACAGTTGGGGAGCATCTAAATGGTACTAGGACTGTTGAGCATTAGTGTGTTAAGAATCTACAGACACATCTACATTCTATCTTTAAAAGCCATACCCTAATAGTGTTTTACTACCTGTGGAAAAAAGCAGGTGGAAGCATTGTAACACAACTGAATTTAAATTGTAGGTATCTTTGCTTGTGGTATCTCTCCCTCTCTCTAATTGCAGCAAAAGACATTTTAGGTGAATGTTTGAGAAGAATAGCAATTCATCTACATATCTTTCCCGTTAGCCTGTGCTAAAGGCAACATGAATGAAAAGGTAGCCAGATATCATGCGACAACAAACTTTTGACCAAGTTTTGCATGCCTTGCGGTGCAGATGTTGATATCACAAAGAGTTATTAAACTCTAAAGGGGGGGTTAACTGCTAGAATGGGGGCAAAAGGATCTGTTGTCATCTGCTGCAATGTGTGTGCAACATTCATCTTCTTGCTGGAAAACCTCACTAACTACACTTGCCACTAGTGCAAACTTTTCATGGAAGAAAAGCTCAGTTCACTGCACCTACATGTTGAAACTCTTCAATTCATCTGAGTACAAGGGCTTCCTGGACAGAACACAGGGAGAATTGATTCCACAGAATCAACAAGAAAAAAACTGTCCAAAAATTTGAATGGGATTGTAACAGTGAGGAAGTGGCCTAGAGGACAGTAACCATCAGGAGCAGATCATACACAAGGGATTGAATGTGCAACACATCCTATATCTTCCTTGGGATACTGATAGTGAATACTGCAAAGAGGAGATCAGTAACAAGAGACTGCGTGTTGAAGACGGATTGACTATGACCACCAACTGCAGTAAGAAGAAAAGAATTATTGCTCAGGAGTTTAGAGGGATCTGTATGCAAGACTGACAAAATGAACCAGGAAGTGCACTGTCTCCTTAGAGCATGCATCCAGGGAGGTTACTGACAACTTGTAGAAGCTCATCAAGAACACTGATCAGTACCCTTTTTTCCTCACTCGTGTGGGTACTGACAACACTGCCAAGAACACCCTTGAGCAGATCATCTTGATCTATGAAGCTTTGGGTAAGAAGGTGAATGATCTAGAGGCGCAGGTGGCATTTTCTACTAATTCTACCAATTCAAGATAGAAAACCACACATTGATAGAAAAATACCGCAAGTGAATGACTGGCTACAGAGATGGTGTCAACGTTTCATTTTGAGAAGATCTTCTTTTCTAGATTCAGAGTTCTTTATAATATTTGATTTTAAAAGTCTGAGATTTTAAAATTCAAATTGCAAGAGAAAGGAAAACTAGCAACCCTATCCTTTGCACTTTTCCTTTTCCTTCAACATTTCTGTTGTACAATGGCATTGTGAAAGGAAAACAATGTGCTGAAATGGTTGAAGGCTTTACTTTGATACTTTATAGGATTTGATCATAGATCAGTTTAATTCTGTTGGCAATGAAGAACTGCTGCTTCGCTTCCTTAAGTAATATTTATTTATTTATTTAAAAACCTACTCTATATTAAAAAGATCTCAGGGTAGCTTACACGTAAAATTAAAATAAGCAGTTTAAAAGAATAAAACTCATTTAAAGAACCTACAAACGTATTAAACATAATAAGTTAAAACAGATTTTAAAAATTCAAACAGTTTTAAACTGTATTTCAGAGAAACCAGTGAAACCCAAAGGCTTTGATGAACAGCCACATTTTTACTTGACGCCTAAATGAAATCGATGTTGGTGCCAATTGGGCCTCCAAGGGGAGAGTATTCCACAATTGGGGTGCCACACCTGAGAATGCCTTCTTCCATATCTCCACACAGTGCAATGACCCACTGGTGGGGCACAAAAAAGGACCCCCAAACTCAATCCTCAGATTGGCACACATAGGGAAAGGAACTCACTCAAATATCAAGGTTCCAAATAATTTAAATGTTGCCACCTTAAATTCTGATCAATAGTTTTCTATGTGAGGCAGTAGAGATACAGAAAGTTAGTTAGGGTTTATGGAATGTTCTCTTTTTGTTCAATCTACGGACTGATATTTTCAGTTCTATAATTTCTTTCATGCCTCCTTTTCCTGTACTCTTTAGTCCTTCCAGCCCCCACATTCTGTATCACACATATGGTTTCCTTCATTGACACACTTCACCTACATTGGCCTTTGATTCTGGATCAAGCTGCCAGCTTCCATGCAACACTAAGAAATTCAAGGTGCTGGTTTTGACTTTTAACCCTTAAGCAACTGTAAAAGTTCAAAAGCCAGTTAAGTTAAGTTAAGAATATATATACGTGTGTGTGTGTGTGTGTGTGTGTGTCTTGTTGTTGTGTGCCTTCAAGTTGTGTCAAGTTGTGGGCAGCAGCTGTAGTGGTGAGGAGGCAAGCCTATCATGGGAGTTTCTGGGCTGAGGAACTGTGACTCACACAAAATCACCCAGTGGGTTTCTATTGCTGAGCAGGGAATAAAACCCTGATCTCCTGAGCTGTAGCACAATACTCAAGCCACAACATCACATTGGACTGTCTCTCTCTCTCTCTCTCTCTCTCTCTCGCTCTCTGCATATATGTATGTGCAGATATATATGGATATGTAGATATATAGAGATGGCTCAAAATGGCATCTGCCATTCTATAAAGAGAAGCTATAAAAACCAGGCGAGTGTAAATGCTGACATGTGAAGGTGGACTACATTTTGTATGCAAATGTCCACATATGAACACCACATTTGCCGGATGTCTATACAAATAATGGAGCTGCCCATCTGTAGCAGAAATGATCCGAAGATCACCTGCCATAGGTAACCACCCACCAACCTGGCCCACCCTCCAACCACACACACACCAATTCCACTAATCCTAATTCAGGGCACAAGCCACACATTTTTAAAAAAAGTTCCTCTGAAAAACAGGAGATCAAAACTTTTTTGAATAGAAAAAACACATTAAAGCCCTCAAGCATCTAAAACAAATGTCTTCACTTTCATACTAAAGGAACATTGTGTGTTCCAAAAGGACTGAGAACCAGGTAAGGATGCATTGTTTCACCTGTTTAGATTCAGTCTTTATTTCAGTTAGGACAAGGCTAACAGGAACATATAGGGATCCGTGTTTAGTGGTTAAGACACCAATTTCTGGCAATTGGAAGGCTGGAAGGTTGGCAATTGAGTCCAAAGTGCTGCATGATGGGGTTGAGCTCCGTCTCTAGCCTCAGCTTCTGCCAGCCTAGCAGTTAAAAAGCATGCAAATAGATAAATAGGTACCCCTTCGGTGGGAAGGTAACAGCGTCGGTGCAGTCATGCAGGCCACATGACCACCAGAGCATTCCTCAGACAACACTGGCTCTTCAGCTTAATAACAAAGATGAGCACCACCCCCTACAGTCAGTTATGATCTAGACATTCATGTCCAGGGACTATCTTTACCTTTAACAGGAACATCTGAGTCAAGAAAATCATAGTGAAATGAAGAGGAAGAAGAGAAGGAAAGGGGCTGTGTATATGAGAGCAATATTTTTCTCTATCTAAGGTGGGTTACACAACGCCATTTGAGTAGGCTCTGCGCATCCTAGGGTTAGGAAGGGGCGTGCTAGAGTAAGGAGGTTTTCACCTTCCTAACCGCCCCTCTCTCTAGGACACGTGGAGCGCATACTAAATGGCAGCGCCTATCCACATGGGCGCTGCCATCTTTACGTCTTGGATGCACAGCATCCAGACGTGGTGCGGCGGAAGTGACGCCACGAGTGCGTGCCTCACGCCTCACAGCATCACTTCTGGGGGCCAAAAAGGAGCACCATTTTGGCGCTCCTTTTTAGCTGCGCTGGGAAGCCTCATGGTCTGGCCGCTGGGGCTTCTCGGCGCAGGTAATGGAGCCGGCGACGGACCGCCCACTTTTGAGCGGTCTGTAACACGCCTAAATTTCATTAACCAGACTGATTAACTCAGATCACCTGTATTCAGGTCTGTCAATTCCACTGTTGAAATACAATGAACCCTGATATATTGTATGTCCAAACTGGGCCTATGTATTTTGCAGGCAGATAATGATATGAAAATCCCTCAGTTTCAATTTCACTGCAATTCTCTGAAACCCACTACGATTTTCTTTCTTTCCTGGTTGCATTTTTATCTTAAGGCCTTCTCCATCATCTTACAATAAAGAGAGCAAGAGTTTTAAGTGCGCACAGATGTGGTACCAGTCTTTGGCACAACTAGGAAAAAACTGCCAGTTCCCCCACTAGGGATATGCTGAGATGAATTATTCATTCCCACAAAGGACAACAAATAATTTCTGTTCTGAAGAGGAGGGTGGCAGGAAGATATGAACAAGGATCCTTCCTAGTCTGTCCCTATTCCTGATGTCATGTGGAAGGAAACTAGGTGAGGACTGGGGAAGCAGCCTCCAGCTTGCCTACCACAAAATATCAGGAAGATGTTGCGGAGAGGGGATCCACATGAGCTTTGGTAGACTACAGTCTTGCAGGATCCCTTCTGGCTCACCTGCCATGTGACAGCAAGAGGAGGGAAGCCACATGAGGGACAGAGAATCCTTTCCTGGTTCCAACCTGCCATGGAAGATGTGGTCTCACCATTGGTTTTCTGATTGCTAGTTCATAATGATGCATATTTTGTTGATATGCACCAGCTATCAGAGCACAAACTGGGATGAATCCACTTTTCTGGACTGCCCTCCACCCCTTATCCTCCCATAGGAAATAGGTGAGTCTGGGATGAGGGATGGCAGTAGTCCTGGACTCTATTTCAGAACCGGGAAGAAAAGAGCAAAACAGGGGTCTTGAGGCTGGTTCTCTTTGTTGGGATTTCAGACACAGGAAAAGCCCCTTTCTCATATTTCCCCAGTACTAGAATATTCCTTCTGCCCCGATTTCCTACATTAGATAGCTGAAGAAGCACTGCTGTGTATGTCATGTTACATTTGCTAGAAGGCTACAAAGGTAGATGCTGTCAGTTGGAGGTTTCCCCATGGAAACAAAATATGGGAACGGGGCTTCTTGGGAGTAGTGACAGGAGCCCACTCCAATCATTATGTTCACCCATTGTCCTTTTTGGGAGACTCTGTCCCCATCATGTGGTAATCTCCTTTGGGAATAAGTCCCAAGCAGGAAACTGGATCAGATAGCCTTGGTTGCACCTTCCAGTTTCATTCTTTTTATTATGGCAGATATATACTAGAATTTCACCAATGGATTTATCTAATGGGGAAAATTAAATGAGAATATCACTGTTTATAGTGCTGTTATCGTGTGCTTTTCCTTAACGCATGGGTTTGGTAATTAAATCTATTTCTGCTGGTCTTGTGGCCATATGTCTGCAATATGTAAAAATACATTTTGTTCTCTCCCTCCTTCCCCCCCCCCCACTTCTCTCTGTTTTTAAATCCTTTTGTTCCTCGTACAGACTGGTTGTCAGATTGAGCCCTCCAGATTCCTGTGTGCTGGTATCCATAAGCTCTTTCTTGCCAAGCTGCCAGTCTGGAGCGTCACACCTTACTGCCTTTAAAGATTGCCCTGCAGAGATAGAGGGAAATGGCAATTTTTACATGATGCAGTCTGGCGGCCCAGGAGATTTGAAGTCAGAACTGGTGCCAAGATTTACCCAGGAGAGCAAGCAGAGGCAAAACAGAGAACCTGGGCCAAAAGAGAGAAAGGAAGGGGTAGGGATGGCGGGTGGGAGAGGAAAGGGGGAAGTGTCGGAGCTAGAGAAATGGTAGGCTCAAAGTACTGAAGGAAATCCTACCAAATGGACACATGCATTGTGTCTGTGTCTGTTCACTAAGAGACTAGGGTCCTAAAGAATGTCAAAGGGAAAGGGTTGTCTTTTTTTTTAATGTTTTCTTTTTCTTTTTTCTTTTTTTGCATGCCCCAAATTGTAGTAGATTGCAGAATGTAAATGAGACAATTATTACACCAATGCTCATCAAGCTGTGCTGGAAAGACTTCAATAGCCTGATGAATATGCATGCAAATTTGTTAATTAAGTTAATTATTCTGCTGAAAATTCATTTGTCTTCCAAGGACATTTTCCCAATGATTTTAACATGCTTGTGCCATTAGTCATGCTCCATGCTATTTAACATTACTTTTTGTCCACTTTTTCCCCCCTTCCCATCCTTTTTTTTAAAGTTTTAAAACCAGACGATTGGCTCTCTCAGTTGACCCCTGCGATGCTGGAAAGAGACTTACAACCGGCTCTGTAGGAATCACTTACAACACATTTCATTTAAATATTTCCTTGACATAGAAAATGTCACCTAGGAGAATAAAAAGGAACCCAGTGGTACCATGTGAGCTATGCCATACAGGGAAGCGCCAAGAGGTAAATTGGTCCCCGCTATTAGGGATTCCTCCAGCTGTACATTTATTTAACACCAAGTGTTACCCAACCACACTCCAGAAAGTATGGTGATCTTTCACTAGATTTTCCCCTCCTATGAGCATATTCGTGTCGATTCAAGGCGCTTGCTCAAACAGGAACAAGGTCTGTGAGACTTTTCTGTCACCATGAGGCCCAAAACCAGTCACCATGGCAACTAAAAGGAACAGAGAGTTTAAATTCATATCTAAATGACAAAATGACATACTTTAAAGAAACAGAAGGGTTGGGGTTTAAAAAAAATAACTCAGACAAGATCACTACCATCATGTTACTTCTCCCAATTTTAAACTCCCAGGAAAGCAACCTTTTTCTTTTCCTTCCTTTTCCTCCCCATTTTCATCCTTCTATTGCTCTAAAACATGTCAAAAATATGGTATGTGCAGGGCTGTCATCAACACCTGGCATCTTTGGGTAGATGCCAAGACCCCAGTCCCCTCTGGCAGAACCCACCACTGGGACCTCTTATAAAGAATATTTCCTAGAGCTCTGAGACACATCAGGAGGCTGGGTCCAGTTGCCATTTTAATTCTCCACAATGCCCTTCCATAATATCACTGAGACATTGTACAAATTTAAAATGAGAGTTGAATCTAGTGGCCCAACTTGTTTGAAGCACCATTCAAAGGTCTAGTGATGTTCGCATCAGAAGGCCCACTGATCTCTGCCTCCTCAAACTGGACCCTAACTACACCAGTACAAGGAAACCAGTATAAGGTCGTTTCCCTAAACTGCATGTCATACACAGGTTGAGTCTCCCTTATCTGAAATGCTTGGGGCCAGGGGTGTTTTAGATTTTGGATTTTTTTAAAGTTTTGTAATACCAGTATTTGCATATATGTACACAATGAGATATCTTACAGACAGGAACCAAATCTAAACCCAAAATTCATTTATGTTTCATATAAACCACATACAGTGTTTTTAATAATTTTATGCATGAAACAAAGTTGGTGTACATTGAGCAAAGGTGCCACAATCTCAGCCACCCATGAAAAACAATTTGGTTTTGGGAATATTTTAGATTTTGGAATTCCAGATAAGGGAGACTCAACCTGTAGTTGAGACTACATTTGTGGAGGTGCATGTTACAAGAATTATCCCCCCTTTAATGAAAAGGGATCTTACAAGGGGAGACTGTTTTTGTTTTGGGGGATGTTGTATTGAAAGACATGATCCAAGCCAAAGTGATGGAATGAAGATTCTGAAAGGTAAGAAAACTAGGGATAATTAATTGCTAAAGATCTCTCTTTTGTACTGTCCTAATACATTGCACAGTCTGAATAGCACTGTAGTGTCACAGATATCACAAACCAATTATGATGATATTTTAAACTCTACAATTCCTGTAATTCCATCTGTTTGGATAGTAATTAGGGAAAGTAACAATACCCAATATATCTGAATATTTCGAAAGTAAGCCCAAAGACACAAAAGAATAGTTATGGTATATGTGCAGATGTATTACATGAGGATAACACAAAAATGGGATTGGTGTTCTTCTTGTCCCTGCAAACAGAATAATATTTAAGCACTCTAAAAGCTACTAGATAACAATAGCTTTGAGCATTGTGATTCCCTAGTTCTTAGTCCTTTTTCTTTTTACATCTTAGGTGGTAACAAAATTTGGTCCAGCTCAGGATGCATTTGTATATGATACATGCACATGCAAGGCAATAAAACCACAGCCAAACTGAGATCTTCACTTTAAAGAAGCATATTTTTTCTTTGCCCTGCCCAGTTGCAATGAGCTTACATGAGAATGTAAGTTGTATTCAAAGGCATAGCTGTGTTAGACTGTTTCAGCATTAAAAGATCTAAAGGAATCTTGTAGCGCCTTTGAGACTAACCGAGAAAAAGGAAATTTCAAACATGAGCTTTCATGGGCTCGCTAGTTGCTTTCTATCTTTTTATAAGAATACTGTATAACATGTAGAAGGATACTTATATGTTACTCTTTTCAGAGATGCTCAGATCTGGAAAACGCAATGGGACCCCACTATCCCAATAAAGTATTGTGTTGGGCCTGCCCCAATATATGTACATTGAACATGGATTTCTGATTGTGAGGATACGTATATGTGATAAGCTACTCATGTCTCTGTACAGTACTTCTTTTCAGATATCTACATTGAGTGTGCATGTAGACACAAGGACCACTTTTGTCCTTTACATGTTTTCCTATACATCAGTGGTTCCCAACCTGTGGGTCGGGACCCCTTTGGGGGTCGAATGACTTTTTCATGGGGGTCGCCTAAGGCCATTGGAAAACACCTATTTAATTACAGTTATGAAGTAGCAATGAAAATAATTTCATGCATTTGGGTCACCACAACATGAGGAACTGTATTAAAGGGTCGCGGCATTAGGAAGGTTGGGAATCACTGCTATACATAGACAATAGGTAGGAAAAGAGCTTATCAGTAGCAATTAAGTTGGAACCTATAACAGTCATTGTTTACTATCAGTGCATTGAACAGAGGTTTTAACATCAATGTTGCCAACAAGCCTCGGATATATTCCCTGGAATGTTTTACCAAAATCCAAAATCCCTGGAATTCCCCAATATTTACCAAAATATTCAGTCAAAATCCCCAGAAAGAAAGTAATTAAATTCCCCAAAATTGGCAACGCTGTTTAATGTGCGCAGTAGTTTGCAATTTATGATCTTCTGTTCTGATGGCAACCTTACAAAGTAAGTTAGGAAAAAAGGAGGGGGTCTGGCAAACCCCACCCATGAGCTTTACAATTAAATAAAGATTTGAATAATCACTCCCACACCCAAAATCAATAAGGACACCACAGTTACATTACAATGTTATCCTCCCTTCTCTCCAAAGAACACAGAGCAGTGCACAGTATAAAGTTTAGAGCCAAGTGAGGATTTGAACCCAATTCTCTGCAGGCTTAGTATGACACCCTAACCATTACTCTAACCACTACACTGAGTCATAGAGTTGAGCCTTGAAGTGACCGTAATGATGTGCAGACTCATTTCCCTAGGAAATCATCCTCTGATTTTCAAGATGTTCAAAACAAATTGACCTATCAGGACTGTGTATGTTCATTTCATTCTGGTATTATTTCCTCTGCCTAGCAGATGTGTGTTATTATGGGACTTGGATACATCGTTTAGCAATGGCTGATAGCAATCAACTGACAATATGATGCATGAAGTTCTTTCTCATTATAACACTTCCCACACTATTATTGGAACACAACCAGTATCTTCTGTCCCTTTTCTGTGAGATGAAGTATAAGAAGGTACTTTGTTGTCAAAGCTGAGTAAGATAGTTTAAAAAAAAAAACCACTTGTCTTCTTAGTTAAAAAGAACAAAGTTAAAGTAATTAGTTATTCATTCTATTCCCTACCGTTGGAAGAGAAATCGCACTAACATGAGGGATTGTGAGGATGGAATGTCAAGCAGTCAAAAATATCTGAAAGAAATATGCCCTCTACGCATACACAAATTTGTGTAGAGGCATGGAATTATATATGTATGTACACAGAAAGAAGCACACACACGCACATGTACAAAGCAAGAAAAATAAATGAAAAGGTTTACAATGGCATTAAAAAAACCAAGCATGCCTGAATGTATCAAGTCATCATTTCTGAGCATCCTCTTCTCTTTAATATTCTTGTCATGACTTACTAGTAAAGAACAGACATTTACTTCCCATTTGGGTACTCAGTGCGGCATCCATTCTCTGGATAGCATTTTGGCAGGTAGTGGAGTAATGTAGAACAAATGCTTTTCAGATTCTCAAAAACAGCCCCCTTTGGTTTAATGAAAATGGATTGAGCTTGTAAAATGCTAACTCTTAATGACAGGTTTGTTTTTTTTAAAGTATATCATCAGAGAAGTACATTGTATTTGTAAAAAAAAAGCCCACCTTTGTTATTGAACCAGATCTTTTCCAGGCATTAGTTAATTAATTAATTCTAGAAGTGTAGACAAACAAATGCCTTTGGCTAAACTTGCGTAAAACTATCTGGTTCGATTCTGCTGGATTTTAAAAGGACATTTGAAAATAACAGAGAAAAAGAAATTTGTAACAGAAGCTTTCATGGACTTCACTCCACATCATTAGATGAACGGGGTGAAGCTTTTGTGGACAGGCATATATACCACTGTGGAGAGGGAGAGTGTGAATCCAACAGAAATGCAAAATGTGTGTGCATGATTGATGGAGTGCCAATTTCATTTTCAAGTATGGTTATAAAAAATAAAGCAACAAAGATATTTACATACAAGGTGAGATGAGCAGTGAAACATATGAATAGTGGTGGAAGTCTAGTGAATCAATATGTGTACAGAACCCATAAAGCAATGCAGTAAAGCAGCCATAAGACTCCTACTTAGATCTGGGACATCAACTAGTTGTTTTAGTATGGGTAGTGTGCAAAGAAACAACTGCCAGATGAATGGAGTTTGTGGATATATCCTAATGCAGCTGTTTCTCTTTCCAATACCCTTTGGTTTGTTTTTATTCTTGTTCAAGGGCTGTTGCTTGGAGGTCTTAGACAGAAGGTCAAGGAAGGTTGAAGTGTTCTGAAATTGGTACTTGGGTATTCCCATTTCTAATGTTCAATTTGTGGATTTTTGGCAATTAAAATTTACTTCATTCTACTCCAGACAGATGGTCATGCTAATCCCTAGCACCAAAATTTCTGGATGGTGTGCGGGGAGAAATGTTTCTCCATCCTTAGCCTGGAAGCTTCCCTTCATTTATGGAGTCAGTCCAGAGCTTCCTGCAAACAGTGGGCCTCCCTGAGAAGACTCCAGAAATGCATACCCTCCAATATTTCCCAGATGAGAAGTGGGACATGTGTGGCCAAGCAACATCAGAGTGTGATCAAGATGACAAAAGATCTTAATGAGAAAGAACACATAAGTTTGGAGAGGTTGCAACATCTTGCTTCTGACAGAACCTACTAGGCAGGGCAAGATTCCATCCCTTCCTCTCCTCTTTTTTTTTTTTAGGAGACAAGAGAGAAACTGGGAAAATTTTAAAACAACTGAAAAAGTAGGGTTACTAGAACACAGAACAATGGATGAAAACTAAAGGAAAAGAGATTCAACATTAGGAGGAACTTCTTGACAGTAAGAGCTATTTGACAATGGAACACACTCCCTCAGAGTGTGGTGAAGTCTCCTTCCTTGGAGGTCTTTAAGCAGAGACTGGATGTCCATCTGTCGGGTATGCTTTGATTGTGATTTCTTGCATGGCAGGGGGTTGGACTAGATGGCCTTTGTCATCTCTTCCCACTCTATGATTCTACCTTTCTACATTAGGACAGTTGGCGTGTCTAAAAATGCTTCTCTCTTATATGTACCATCACCGATAGAAATTGTTGGCAGATCATTGTAGAAGGTGCACGTTGAAGCATTGGCTCACCCCAAAGTTCAAAAGTATGTAATTGTAGTTATAGTTTCAAGGCCATGAAAATGATTGGCTGTCTTTACAACTATTTTTTAAATTTTAACTTTTCAATTCACTGTTTCTCAAAAGTATTTAAAAAATTTTACTTTTAAAAAAATGCTACAAGTCACTGAGTTACTGTATAAAGCATTCTCCTCTCATCCACTTCACTGTCCCCTCAATGCCCAGAACAGAGCCCAAGACAGCAGCATGAGGCACAGCATGAGGCAGCATTTGTATCATGCCTTGTTTCTGCTTCCTTTCCATGAGCTGATGTGATCTACAGAAGACATATGCAGAAAATCCAGCCTTCAATAACTTGCACATGCAGGCTTATTGAGGTGTAAACTCTCTGGAGAAAACGCAATGCTTAGCTCATGGTTGCCCTGGGGAAAAAATCCACCTGTACCCTAAGAAGGAAGCATGCGAGACGGTCAAAGAGAGGTCAGGTTCTCAAGATAAACAATAAGGAAACCTCATACATAAGCACAAGACCTTGGAAGGCAATGCTTAGCAAAGAAATACAATGGCCAAAATTCAACACAGCCATGTTGGGATTTCTCTAAACTGATTCCAGACATTTAGCAGCCACTGTTAATCTTAAATCTCCTTGACTGGAAAACACAGGAAACATTATGGTGGATTTCATGGCTTCACTTTCAGAGCAAGGCATTGGGGAATGTATTACATTGGACATGCCCTGGTAATATAATGCCAATTAAAAATAACAATTTGTTGAAAGGGGCTTTGAACATCAGTGGTGTCACTAGGGTTGGCATCATCCACTGTGGTAGTTAATGGTGTCATTTCCCCATTGACCTCCTTCCATACCACACCATACAGAATCCTTAGTAAAAAAATTTGTACTAATGTTACTTGTAAATCATAATTCCCATACATGACTGAATGTAATGGCAATAGTTGTGACATAAACAAGGAGCAAACATAAAATTATATATTTAAATTACAATATCATATGCACAGGCTAAATACATGTATATTGTTTCATGCAGTTAAAGTAAAATTTTGGTAAGATATGATGTTTTTAATTTTTTTTAAAAAAAGAATAGAATTTTTTAATGTTAAAAAATAGGGTTGTTTTTGTTTTGTTTTGTAAATAGACTGGGGTATCTCTTTTTTTCCTTCCAGTGAATCTCACCCCACTCAACTATCTATTCGGCATTTTAAAGGGATGCCACTGAACACCACAGCCTGTTTCTGTCAAAAGGCAAAAGTTTGGGAAGCAGTGGTATCATAAAATAATAAAATAAAAGTTTTATTTATATACCGCACCTTCCCCAGATCAGGGCGGTTTACATACATTAATCATATACATACAATAGATAAAAACAAAGCACACCATACAATTATACAATAAAAAATAAACAGCTAAAACAGCTAAAACCCCATTAGCCCATCCTCATGGCCACGGAAGAGGAGGGAGGCCCTTAGGAATTTTTATGGGGGAAATGCTTGCTGGAATAAGAAGGTCTTCAAGTCCTTCTTAAATTGGGCCAGGGAGGTAGTCGAGCGGAGCTCGGCGGGCAGTGTGTTCCAAAGGGCCGGGGCAGCGATGGAAAAAGTCCGCCTAGTGACGGAAGAAAGTCTGGCCCCCGGCACCTTTAGTAGTTGCTGCCCGGATGTTCTGAGGGTGCAGGACGGAATATATGGGGAGAGGCGGTCCTTCAGGTATCCTGGGCCCAAGCCATTAAGAGCTTTATAGGTGATGACCAACACCTTATATTGGGCCCGGAAGCGAATAGGCAGCCAGTGAAGATCTTTCAACACTGGTGTTATATGGCTGGCCCTAGAAACTCCAGTGACCAGCCTGGCTGCCATATTTTGCACCATCTGTAGCTTCCGGGTTTGGTATAAGGGTTGCCCCATGTAGAGTACATTGCAGAAATCCAATCTCGAGGTTACCAGAGCATGTACAACAGTTTCTAGGTCCCTCTGGGCCAGGTATGGGCGCAGCTGGCGAATCAGCCGAAGCTGATAACAGGTGCCCTTGACCGTCGCATTCACCTGAGCTGTCAGGTGAAGCGACGAGTCAAGAAGCACCCCCAGACTGCGCACGGAGTCCTTCACAGGGAGCGTGACCCCGTTCAGGACAGGTGGAACCACCGCCATTCCTGGACCAGGAGAACCTATCACTAGTACCTCCATTTTCTCTGGATTCAATTTGAGTCGGTTTTCCCTCATCCAGCCCATTACTGACTCCAGACAGGCCACGAGAGGAGAGACGCCATCCTCAGTCACTGCATCAGTCGGAGACATAGAGAAAATAATCTGGGTGTCATCAGCGTACTGATAACCCCGCACCCCATGTCTCCGGATGATCTCTCCCAGCGGTTTCATGTAAATGTTAAATAGCATGGGAGACAGAATGGCTCCTTGAGGGACCCCAGTTGTAAGGGCCCGCTCATCGGAGCACACGTCTCCCAGCTGCACCATCCCAGAGAGGTAGGACCGGAACCACTGGAGCGCAGTGCCCCCGATTCCCACCTCTGCCAGGCGCCCCAGAAGGATACCATGGTCTATGGTATCGAAAGCCACTGAGATGTCCAAGAGCACCAACAGGGACACGCTTCCCCTGTCGATGCCCAGACGGAGATCATCGACCAAGGCGACCATGGCCGTCTCAACCCCGTTACCCGCCCGAAAGCCAGTTTGAAATGGGTCCAGATAATCCGTTTCATCCAAGACCGCCTGAAGTTGGATTGCAACCGCCTAAGGGGTCACCTAGTGTGGCCTACACTCCCACACATCCCATTGATGCCCCTATAGAACATAACATAAGGAGAGGAGAAGCCTAGCTTGCTGTGCTGTCAGTTTGTATTATAAGCTTACTAATGCCTACCATAGAAAGAGAAAGGATGAATCAACTGATGTGTTAGATTAAGGTATACAGTTGACCCTCCCCATAGGCTGGCTTGCCTTCTGTGGCTTTGGTCTTACGCGGAAAGCAAGCCCTGGTAAAAGTAATGGAGTGCATACCCGTGCCCCGCACCATGAGCGCATGCCCCATTATTTTCAATTGGACTTGAGCATACCCTCTTTTTCCCATACGTGGAGGGGTGGGTCCAGAACAGATCCCTCGCATATGGGAAGGATGGACTATACTTCATTTTATAGTGGAGATATTCTAGATCTTACTGTGAGTAATCATAGAATCATAGGGTTGGAAGAGACCACAAGGGCCATCCAGTCCAACCCCCTGCCAAGCAGGAACTCACAATCAAAACTTCCCCAACAGATGGCCATTCAACCTCTGATTAAAAACCTCCAAAGAAGGAGACTCCATCACACTCCAAGGGAGTGTGTTCCACTGTCAAACAGCTCTCACTGTCAGGAAGTTCCTCCTAATGTTGAGGTGGAATCTCTTTTCCTGTAGCTTGAATCCAGTGTTCCATCTCTTCTCCAGGCTAAACATAGCCAGCTCCCTAAGTCTCTCCTCATAGGGCATGATTTTCAGACCCGTTACCATTCTGGTTCTGTATCCTGTTTCCCTGAAAGAAGCAGATACCTCATCTGATTCACTTGAACCTTGAAGTGGAGTGAAATCTATGTTCAAAGGAGACAGTTTTTAGTCTGGACATAAGAACCATAGCAAGCAACTTCATTCAAGGTTCCACCATTACTGCTTATCTGATCGGCAGCAGTTTTTTTATATTGCTCCTTGACTGCAATAAGAGAGCAGTTGGAGAACTGCAGCCTTGAATACTCCCCCATGAAGGAAAGATAAGAATTATTGGCCAGAGAGGCATGTTCCAAAGAAAATACAAAGATAGAACCAACTGGCGGTGGTGATGTCCATGTCAATGGGTTGGCAAATCATCAAATAGGGATTATTACAGGAGCTCTCCAATGTTCTGAAACTATTTGGGGAGTTCAGCACTTTAGCTATCTCCTTTAAAGTTTGGACTAAAACCCAGAGAAGATGCACAGCCCCTGACTCTGAAGCCACCGCCTGCTATTGCCTCCTTCTTGACATCTTCTTCTCCATTAGCCATTTGTTTGTTTAAAAATGGAGAATTATTCATTCATGTAGTGCCTCATTACAGTCTGATGTATAGTGAAGGAACCATTTTACCTTGTGTTGATTCTTTGGGCCTACTGGCTATGAATCAGTCCCATGTGGTCTGTGTTCTTAACCAGGATCTTTATTTTATTACTATGAGAAATGACAAACAGCCATAAGAAACTTGAAGCATGCTTCTGGAGGTACATCAAGGATGGAGAGAGATGGTTAAATATTTAATATTTAAATATTTCTTTTAATACAGTTTGCCGTTGCAAAACAAAAAACAAGCATCAGGCTGCCTGGGACCTAATTTGCATTCTTTGGATGGTTAATTAGGTCACATGGGTTAATATGTTAAAGAATGGTCTGCCTATTGTTGGTTGTCAGAACCTATCTCAATCAAGGATAGCTACAGACGATCGGACATCTGTTATTGATCAAAATGGAAGCCTTCATTTTTGTCTTAGAAGGAAGAGAAAGTCAATAACAAAGAAGAATTTGTAGATAAGGTTTATACTAACCAAAAATGTTAGTTAAAGTACACTGACATCCTCCAAAATAAATATTTCCTAACTGTTTATCTCTTCTGCAGCTCATATACTGCTGTGGGCATGGCATTTCCCCTTCTCTCCTATCTTTCCTTAAGAATCCAGTCTAAGCTAACCTTTACACAGTCTGCTATTGTGGCATTTTTAGATCTTCTCCCAGGTGTGTGGGTGTCACTTATCTGCAATAAGCTCTGGTGCAATTTTAAAAATTTAAACGTCCTTATTTTACCATTGGCTCAGGGACGAACTGTGTATGCTTCCTGCATTGAATCAGCATCACATTACTTACTCATGCGGAAGTTCTTCAAGCCTGGGATAATGTTAAAATATTTCTTTCAGTATTTCCTCCATTTTTATTTATTTATCTTTAACAATTTTATAAGATGCTTATTAGATTAACCTTCCCAAGGAGGAATAGAATTAAAAAAAAAAAGCTCCATATATAAAGCAACACAAAAAATAACAAGAACAGTGAGTAACAGAACAGAAATGATATTTGATTCCTATACTCAGTTATAGATTCCTAACTCAGTTATAGACCATGGTGGATAAGTGAATTCAAGTGTTTGGGGCCTGTTTAAAAGTCTGTAATGAAGAAGTCTGGCTGACATCAATTGGTACAGTTTTCCAAAGCTGGGAAGCCATGAACAAAAAGGCCTTGTCCTTTACGCCTGTTAGATGAATTGTTTATACAGGCAAGCACACAAATGAGCCTCCCAATGCTGATCTCAAACTATGTGCTTACAAGGAATAATAACATTAAAATATATTGATTTCATGGATACATCAATTTGGATTGAGCCTTTGAACCTGCTCTTCCTTCTTCTGCATCATAGAAAAGAGGAGGCAGCTGTAGCTATGATTCATGTGGAAAGATGTACTCTTAGGTCAGTCCATAGCATTCTACCCTTGGAAAGGGACAAATACCAGGGGACTTTTGACCTTACTTTCAGACATTTCTCTTATTATGGTGGGGTATCTTCATCTAGATGGTGAGGTCAGATGAAGTTAATCTCTCAAAGAAAAGGAAATGCTAAAAAATATGGTGAGAAAAGCTTTCGCTGTGTAGCTTTCAATACAGCTATGTCAGCAACTAACAATGGAAGGACCTAATGTAGAACCATGGCTGGTGCCAATCTCTTTACTTTAATTTTTGAAAATCCTTGTTTTTTAAACCACAACAGCAGCAATACAATTCTTAAGTGTCCAGAAGTTTTTGGAGTCCTCCAAAGCCTACTGGAGAATGAAAATGGCTGGTGGCTGCATCAATAATTTCCCATTTTTGAAGAAATGGCTGTTCTGCGAAAGCTTTGTCGATGGGAGAGGAAGGGGGATGCTTTAGTGATGCTTCAGAAGTGCAACCAGCTATCACACCCCTGTGCTTCTTCTTCTGGCTCCATTTGTGTATTTTACCATTAATTTAAACACAGTAAACCTCAGGTGTGATAATCCCCTATGTCATAGGTTGCAGTTTTTTCTTTGAAGCAGAAATGTCCCAGGTCATTTTGATGCCTAAGGCAAAAAACATGGTGGTGAGGTATACCAGTTCCAGCTACAAAAGCTGCCTTTGGCTGTTTAATCTTGCTTCCTCATCAACAGCCTAGTTTAAGGGATGCTGGGACAGGCTATGTGGCATGTGCAGTTTTGTCCACTAATAAGAAAAGGGGTTAAGGGGGTTATAAGGAGCCCTGGTGGCACAGTGGTTAAATGCCTGCACTGCAGCCACTCATTCACAAACCACAAGGTTGTGAGTTTAGTACCAGCCAGGGGCGCTGGATCGACTCACCCTGGCATGCTTCTGTAGGTCGCTAAATTGTATACCCAGCTTGTTGGGACCAATTAGCTTACACTTTGTAAACTGCTTAGTACATTGGTAAATGATATAGAAATGTGCTTGCTATTGTTATAAGAGAAACAATAGGGATAAGCAGTATTATTTCAATCCAGGGGTTGCTTTTACTGCTTCTGAAAGGTCCTGGCCATTGGAATCACTTGGGGCAGAGAGCAAAGGAGGGTTGGAGAAGTAGTTCCAGCCAAATATCACACTGAGAAGAAGGAGCCTGTTCTATAGACACCCATCTTAATTCAAGGAAGGAGTTGAAGTGAAAAGGGAAGTGAAAGAATAAACTTTTTTCCTTTCTCCTTTTCTTCAAGGCTCCTTATATCAGGAGACATTTAAAGTTCACTAGGGTACGTAGGGAGGAAAGGGATTGGATGGTGGAGTAATCCAGTGAGAATGTGAGATGTATGGTAAGGCTGACAAAAAAACCAAGAAAGGCTATTGGTTTATGCTTACTGGGAAATGGAGAAAAGTGCATAGGAAGAAACATTATTTTGTACCATTTTGAATTCACCTGGGAGTAATATGTGGCACATTAAAAGCCCTAAAAAATCACAGTATTCTCAGTTTGTGATTATTCTCTGATCTCTATAGTTCTTCTAAAGCTGCCATAGCACCTTTTTTAATATGTTTTTTCCCTCAGGTTTCTCATCTCCACCTTTACTGTAGCAAGTCAGGATTCTAGGTGTCATTAGTACAGAAATCTGTACCTAGACCTCACATGTTCTCATGACACTTCTGCGGCATGCATTAGGCTGGGAATATACAGTTGGATGCTAGCAATGCATGGTAGGTGCTTCATGGATCAACAAGGATCAGATGCTTTGCCTTTCTTCGCCATTTCTGTAGCCAGTACACCGGGGCAAATCTGACGGTCCTAATCAGGTTTACAATTAGAACTGTTCTTCAGATTAATGTGAAAATAAAGAATGGTCTAAGAAGTCCAGCTTGTTATAATAAGACCAAAAGGCAAAATCATACCATCTTTTCAGGGATAGCACTACCATTATGTAAAGCCAGATGGTCATTTCGGGTGGCAACTGATGGATGGCATGGAGGGGATGGAAGTGGCAGCCCATTAGCTGTTTCCTCTATCAAAGAACAGAGCTATCTGTTACATATACACTCTCAACTACCCTGCAGCCATCATGTGAGGTGAATTGGGCTGTCCCATCACTAGTGTTGAATAATATTCAACAGCTAGTTTTCTCAGATTCTGTAAGTAAAACTATTGCAGGGGCAGGCACAATTTTGCCTTTCACCTTAGGTAGTCCAGTATCTTGGGATTCTCTTGGCTGTACTGCGTTGTCTCACTGCTATGCATCATCTCACGAATATGGAGTTCTTAACAGAGGCTGAAGCCCTCTTCCGGTCACATGATGACATCTCTAACTATAGAACAGCATCATACTGCTTTTCCCACTCCGTGCTGAATGCACGATATAATCATCTGTTATTTGGAAATCAGATGTATATAAGGTTAATTAGGAGTGCAAGTGTTAACAAGTGCAGAGTTAATTGGTATAGCTGTCTAGTGTTTTGAGAGCTTGTGTTATTTATTTGCGTTTTTCCAATTGATCCTTCTGCTTAAGTTTAGAAGTGATACCATTCCCTTGGTCAAAGGCTGTCTTGGTTCACAGTCCAGGTAGGCTGTAATTAATTGGTTAGAGGGGCATAATATTTGATTAAACCTTCAAAATACAAAGTCTCAATAAATCATTACAGAGGTGCATTGAACAGAAGTAGTAATTCATTAGTAGTAGTAGTGCTAGTAGTATTTATTAACTGCCCTTTGACTTTGACCTGTGGTGACACTATGAATGAGAAACAAATTGGTCTCTATGGGAAATGTAGAAGATTTTACTTTAATGTTATGAACTGTTGGAGAGGCTACTTTGCTATTCTTACCTCTCTCAGACATGTGAGGTGTTTAATGAATGGATTGGACAACTGATTCAAACACTGCATAACTTCCTAATATATCAGAGGCAAGGGGTAGGTGATCACACACAGTATTTGTTTGGTCCAAAAATGCTTGGGTTTGCTTGGGCATTCCTATAGAATGCTGAAAAAAACTTTAATAGATTTTGTGAATGTTTCGAACAGTCTAGGCAATCCCACTCCTCCATCCTCTACCTCCCACTCTTTTTAGAGAAGTATAAAATCCTTGAGAAACGGCTTTTGGGAACACATTGAATGGGCAGGAGGCATTTTGCAGTCCATCTCTTTTGTGGCAAATGGCATACTCAGTTTGACATTTGCTCAAGAACATTTTATTGTCTTAAGCAAAGGACAAAATGATGGCCACCTATTTCCATTCACAAAAGCTGACTATATGAGTTGGTGAATCTTACTTCCACACTGTTGACAAGAATGCATCTTCTGCTACATCACTGGGCAGGAGGGTAAGTACAGGGTGGAAGTACAGATCAGGTCACATAGTCAATATATAATTCACTGATGCTCAGCATGTACTGTATGAGGTAGATGCCACACTCTGCCTCATGAGAGGGCTGGCTTTACATCTGATGAAGGCTTATGGAATTGAAGTAGAAGCCATGACCTTCAGCAGGATATTATATGTTGAGCATGTCATCTCCAGTAAAGAAGTAGTCATGTTCCTCTCATCAGGATATAATATGTTCCACATGTGACTTCTTCCAGGAAATCACAGATCTTGTAGCCAAAATTCAGGATCCAGAAACAAATAAAATAGAAAGCACAGATACTCACCTAGCCAAGTCTATCCACCACAGGAAAAAAAGCTATGCTAGAGGAGTGAATTAGGGTCCCCAGGTCCTCTTCACTGAAGAAAAGTAAGGAGAATCATACACCTGGAAGTTAAAGTGCAAATGACAGTCTATTGGCCTAAAAGGAATCCAACTCACTTTCTGTGAAAACAATGAAATCAATTTACATTTACACCCTATTAGTGTGGGCTATATTTCAAAGGAAGAAACTGGCAAAACCACCTCTGAGTATTCCTTGCCTAAGAAAACCCTACGAAATTCATGAGGTCACCATAAGTCGGCAGGCGGCTTGAAGGCAGTTTCAAAAAAGATGTTTGGAGATAGTACAAGGTATGTCTTAGTTAGGGTAGTCTTGTGTCCTAACATATGTCAAAGGATGCCCAATATTTATTTTAAAAGATAAAGAACCCTCCTAAAAGTATAGAATTCGCAGTTGCCAATCCAAAGTTACAATCTGGACAGCAGCAAAATAAATATTTATGGCGCATTACAGACCGCCCAAAAGTGGGCGGTCTGCCGCCGCCGCCATTAGCTGCGCCAAGAAGCCCCAGCAGCCAGACCGCAAGGCTTCCCGGCGCAGCTAAAAAGAAGCCCCAAAATGGCACTTCTTCTTGGCACCTGGAAGTGGTGCCACAAGGCACGAGGCGCGCAGTCGCAGCGTCACTTCCGCCGCGCCACGTCCGGAATGTAAAGATGTAAAGATGGTGGCGCCCATGTGGACAGGCACTGCCATTTACTACGCGCTTCACGCGTACTAGGAACAAGGCCAGTTAGGGAGGTAAGACCCTTCCTAACCCTAGCACACCCCTTTCTAACCCTAGTACGTGCAAAGCGCATAGTAAATGGCGGTTTGTAACGCGCCTATATTTATATAAGTATACTTATATATGTATAAATAACTATATCTTACTTATAAGAAATGATATGTCTTGTATTTCTATTTTAGTTTTTAGTAGTCATTTCAACTTTTCCATCTAAGTGCATATATTAGCATCTGCTTCACTACTACTCTCTTTTCTGGAAACAGATTTCCATTTTTGGGGCAATGTGTAAATGACCAGTTTACTTGTGCTAGGGTTTAACATTCATACTTTAACATTCAAATAATTTACTATTAATAAAACACTATGAAAATATCATTTGACCTACAGTGAAAGAATTCTACCAACCATTCAAAAAACCTCCACTTCCAGCATTCTCCATATCGCTTCAAGACACAAGATCAGGGTACCTGCTGGGGACTTAATTGCAAGCTTCAACAGTCAGGGAAGCAGAGCAAGGAATTTGTGCCATTATAAAATGCCTGCAGATTTTACATCCAGGCAGAGTCTGCAGGAAGTTATGGTATTCTGAGAAATATTCCTTTACCCATTGGTCCTGTTCCAGGAAGGATTTATTTAAATTAAACAAACTGAATCACAGTGACCTCTAGGGGTAGCTTCAACATTTGCAGTTTCCTAAAGAAAATGAGCAGCTACCTATTACAAAGGCTCCCAAGGGTATGGTGGATAAGACTATATGAAGATCTCTCTGTAGTGCCATTCCTGAAATGTCACATAGTTGGCAAGGTATTTGCTGCTCATTTCCAGATGGGTTGTCAAATCCAACTCACAGACCTTTGCCTGAGAGCTGGGCTTATCAGAAAACAGGATGGATGTGGACAACATCATACTGAAATGTTTATGAGCAACAAACTATTTCCAGTGTGTGGCCTTACCTAAGTGACTGGTATCCAGAAATGCTGGGTTACAACTTCTATTGTCCTTAACCAGCAAGGCTGTTAATCATGGTGACTAGGAAGGAGGAGAGTGGTAGTCCAATATGTCTGGTGGGCAACATGTTGTAGAAAGCTGGCACGGTGACTGCAGAGGTTACCACAAAAAGGGAAACAATGTAGTTTGTGGCAAGACTGGCCTAAGATATTTTGCTGCATGGTTTCGAAGATAAAACAAGGTCCCTACCCATCCATTCCATTTACATAAGCTGATTGGACTAGCAGTTGAAACTTATTCAGCCTTGATGATGGAACAATGGTGGGATACAGACCGCCCAAAACAGGTGGTCTCCCGCCACCCTATTTTGCTACATGGGGAAGCCGCAGCCTTCAGACCGCGGGGCTTCCCCGCAGAGCAAAAAGAACCTTTAAAAATCGGGTTCTTTATGTGGCGCCATTGTGACGCCACAATGCACCAATGGCACACTTGCGGCGTCACAATGGCGCCGGGACGTGCAGACACTAAGCGTCTGCCACACCAAAATGTGTACTGGGCACCGCCATTTTGACGTACAGATGACATCAAATTACGTACTAGTACAGATTACGTACTAGGGTTGCAGGCTGTATATAAGCCGTGCCTCGAGGCAACCCTAGTACATATGCAGGCCGGTACTTTCGCCAGTATGTACAGCACCAGTATTGCCCATTTCACATGCAGGTTGTGTTTAACGTACCACTCTTTCTGTTGATAAAAAGCAACAACCAGCAAGCTGCCACTACTTTTCCATCCACCCATCATCTGCTGCCTGAGACCACTTCACTCTATCTAGCAGGAGGTCAGGCTCTGATTTGTGGCATACAGTGCCACACACGGGCACCTAATTTACAACTGTAGGACTCTGTATGTAACCTAAATGGTGAAAGCCTCATGCAAGAGCAATATATAACAGGATTTGGGGAACACAAACCTTAGTTTGTGGAAGTACAAAAAAGAATTCAGAAGGGAAGGAATTAAAACAGCAGCGGTAGAAGGAGGAAGGGGGATGCTGAATGGCCACAGAATGGTCAGTGGTCAGGAGGCATAAATCAGAAAGCTGGAGGTAGAGTTGACAGTGAAAATGAGTAGCTTTGAAGATGATAGGCAGACTGTACTCCACAGAGTACAACTACACATGAAGGCTCCACTTTGTCACAGAGTCCGCAGATGAGAAAGTACGTCTGAGAGAGAATAATGTAAAGACAAGGCTATCCAAGATTACTAGGGACAGAACATATTTCTTGGTAACAGCCCCTGTTAACTTATCTGTTTATAAAGATATCTCATTAAATGTTTATTAGTATGCATTGCTCAAATTCATTCTTCATGATTCAACTTAGGTGGCCATGTGTCTACTTTCAGAAGACAGAGACCTGCATTGAAAGGGATGTCAAAGGTCATTCTTGGGCTTGAAGAACTTTCCAATCCACAATAAAGAGTTTTAAAAGGAAGCAGTGGCCATGAGGTTAGCTTTCCACAGCAGATACTTGCCCACTTTCAGAAAAAGCAGGTACACAGATCAGCTAGTCATATTCTTCCCATGTCTGGAGAAATGTTTTGCATTTCTAATAAAGTTATAGTATTATTTCTAAGACTTTTATCACACGGGGCACTTATTGCAACCCAAACATTCCTGAAGTGTTACCCAAGTATTGCCCAAATGTTTCAGAAGCACTGGAGGTGGGTTCATCCATAGAGGCTTCCCGCTTTCCTTCCGTCATGGAAGCATTTGCGGGAAAGCCTTGGAAAAGCCATTTTTATTCACAGAAGATCCTGTTTGGGCAGCGGTAAGTGCCCTGTGTGATAAACTCCTAAGTTTGAATCTGTAGATATAAATTATCACATTCTTTGAAAACTGGTATCTTTTTGTATTGTTTTGTTTGAGGGGGGTACTGACATTCCTCCTTTTTACTGGTGTATTAAGTGGTCACCCTATTTCAGTTCTCTCACACAGTATGAAAAGTTACTTTTAACATGCAATTAGTTACAGGTCCAAGGTCCCTGTCTTTATACGCTATTATAATTACATTTAAAAATATTTCTTTTCTTTCCTGTTTCTCAAAATTAACAAAAAATGATTAGTGACATTTTAAAAAAACATGTCTGTACTACAATGCACACTCTCCTCCTGTCCAACCTCCTTTCCTCTCAACACCAGGAACAAAGCATGAGGCATCTATTTTGCTAGGCAATATAAAGAAGTTGACCAGATGTTGACCAGGGCTGCATTTCCACTGCAGAAATAATGCAGTTTGACAGTGCTTTAACTGACATGGCTCAATGTTATGGAATTTTGGGATTTGTAGTTTTATGAGATATTTAACCTTCTCTGTCAGTGAGCTCTGGTGCCACAACAACCTACAAATCCAAGGATTCCACAGCATTGAGTTATGGCAGTTAAAGCAATGTCAAAGTGCATTATTTCTCCAGTGCAGTTGTAACCTGGGGCTTTGTCTGCACTGACCAGGATATTCTAGGCTACCCACAGCTGCCTCAATCTCCTCCTATTATCTGGCCCTCAGTTTCCACACTGTGGCAGCTTTCTTCATGAGCATCCTATTGAGCTGCCTGGCATTTCCGCTGTTGCTACTGATTGCTTGCTTCTGAGATCAGAACAATTAACACATGGTTGGGCACATCATTCAGAATGAGTGACTTGTGGTGATGGCATGTGCATCGGGTGATTCAGTAGGACACCTATGCAAACAACTACCATTGCACAGGAATGGATCATCCCGGAATATTTGGAGTAATAAGTATATTTTTAAAATGTGTTTAAGCGTCTGCTGCAGAATGTGCTGGACATCATCTGGATTGCTCATACCAAAAATGGGTTTTGGAGCATGCTTTCAACAGGCCAACACCAAAACACAGGGGAAACAGGCCAAAGACAATGCTGAACTTGTCTTTCAATTCAGTTGCAAGATTTTGTGAACAGCATTTTGCTTGTCTAAAGAAATATCAGCTCAGAGATTAACAAGAGGATGAAGTCAATCCTCATAGGTTAGTGAATGCCTTAAATGCTGAATCAGCATACCTCACATGAGAAACACTCTCTGTATGGAAACACTTGCCATTTCCTTAAGGGGAAATAAGCAATCTACACTCCTATTTTGTTAGGGAAGATGTAAGAGACAGACGTAAATTTATATAGATATTTAAAAAACAGTATCCACCTGCTACACTTGGGCCATAAACATTTGAAGAAGGAATACTAATCAAACTCACACATTTATTTCCAGACAACATGTTCAGGGGACAAGAGAGAAAGAGAGAGGAAAGCAAGTCAGTGGGGTAGAAAATTGCTTTACCATTTGTCAATCCTTTTCCTTGATATATTGACACAGCAATTGAAACTTTGGTACCATCAAAGTTTGGTCATCTATTGGTGATGGTCATGCTTAAGAGGAATAGTCCACTTTTTCTCTCAGTTTATAGATTCCAAAAAAGCTGAAAGTGTTGTTATTCACTGGATTACACTTGGTTATCTCTAGAAGAATTATCTCATTGTAATTAAATAGAATATGACCTTGTATTTCTGGTCACCAGAGTGAGATGAGTACAAGGGGGGGAAATCCCTAGTTTATTGAAGCAGCAGAGAAATACAGTTGAACAGCTTTGCAAATCAGTCACCCATCGCAAACCAGAACATATTGGAAACCTAGGCCTGGGTTTATTCTGGGTCAGGGAAACAGCACCCATTTGCTCCGGGCATTCTGAAACATCTGGTCACTATTCTGCTCAAAAACACAAATGAATGTTCATTGAAATTCATTTACAAGGGCAATAGTCATCATGCTAGTGTTGTTAGTGGGTTAGTTTGAAAAAAAGTAACTAAAACCCAGGACACATAGATTAATATCTACACTGAAAAAGGGAAGGAAATGTAGGTGAATTGCAATACATAGGGATGAATCCTAAGTATTCTACACTGGAGAATTAATGTAATTTGACACTGCTTTAACTGTCATGACTCAATGCAATGGAATCCTGGAATTTGTAGTTTGTTGTGGCACCAGAGCTCTCTGACAGAGAGGTTAAATATATGACAAAACTATAAATTCCAAACTTCCATAGCATTGACCCATGACAGCTAAAATGGTGCCAAACTGCATTAATTCTGCAATGTAGATGCAGCCTTAAATATCATATGTCCCAATTAAATATCTTAAATCCCACTGATTTCAACAAATCTACTCTTAGTATAAGAAAGGCTGGACCCAATCAATGATTTCAAGGCTTAGGTAACGATAACAGTGGAGCAGAAAGAGGACTGACTTTGGAATGCTCTTCCCTTCTTCCCTGAGTTGTATGTTCGGCTCCTTCATTCAGCTGTCAGGTATGGGGCCATAGGTACCCAGGGACAAAATGTAGGACAAATTCGAGACCAAATTGTAGGACAACTGCAGGACAAAACTCAGCCCAAAATGTAGGACATTTAAGGTCCTCAATTTTTCTTAAATGTCCTACAGTTTGGGCTGAGTTTTGTCCTGCAGTTGTCCTACAGTTTGATCAAGCATTTGTTCCACATTTTGTCCCTGGTAATAGTGGACAATTATGGCAACCCTACCCACAGATCATACTGTGATGACTGAAAAAAGAGAAGGAACAAATGATGAGCAACAACTAGGAATATAAATCTTCACTGATTTTGTTCTTAGAAGCAAGAATGGAGACTTTCAAATGTTTTTCTTCCTACAGAGAGACTGTGATGTTGTGTGCATTTTTTCAATGTTTTTTCACAGCTTCAGAAACTTTCACCTTGGTCTGTCTACAGGGTAGATAACATGCTACATGGGAAGCGTTGTTGTTGTTGTTGTTGTTGTTGTTGTTGTTGTTGTGTGCTGTCAAGTTGTTTCCTACTTATGGCAAGTCTAAGGGCATATCATGAAGGGTTTTTTTTGGCAAGTTTCTTCAGAGAGGGTTTTCCATTGCCATCCTCTGAGGATGAGAAAGTATGACATGCCCAGTGGGTTTACATAAATCCTAACTCTTAAAAGAATTTCAGTGATAGAATAATCTTACCAGTGAGGATAGGCACCTCTTCTGTTCATGGTTTTCAGGTAATAAATTGACAGACTTTATTTTAAGGGCCCACCAGTTAATCTGTAATATGGATGATCCACTTGAGCACCATACATCTCTGAAAGCCATGGTCATGTCCTTAGTTATTGGTAGTTCAAAATCCCACTGCCAGCTCTGTAAGCAAATACAAGTAGTAATTTTCAGTAGAAGCACTAGAGGTCGCTTTAGAACAGTATTGGCAACATTCAGTGTTCTTTTAAATTGAAGAACCAAGTTAGCTTCATTTTATATCAGGATGTGTATACAGAATCTGTATTGGATGTATTGGATGTCTCTCTCTCTTTTCTTTGGCTGCCTAAACTGTATTTCTTACCGTTCAACTGAAGTTTTAGTTCTTACTGTTCAACTGAAGTTTTAAGTTATTTCACGGCTAGAAATTTGGGAACTGAAGGAAAATTTCATTTGAGAGGCAGAATCCTATTGGGAGGGGGCAATGTTTCTCACTTTATCCCCTTCCCCTATAGCCACTCCCTGTGGTTTCACATCCTAATTCCCTATTAATTTGGTTTTGCAATCCAGATCCCTTGCCTTGCTGCTGCATAGAAGCACATAGGGGTGAAGCAGATGCCGCACATTGTCAATGTTAGGACTGCACCACTGCGGTTCGCCCCAGATCCATGGCAGCCGTGTGTGCCTGGCTCCAATCTGGGCCACCACTAGGGTCCTAAATTGGGTGCTAAAAAGAGTGGTATTTCACTGCTCCTTTTAGGCCAGTTCTTCTGGGATGAGGCATACCCAGGATGGTTTCCAGCCATGTTCAGGGCATGCGTCATCTGAATGTTATGGCCTGATGGCGGCCCTTTGGGGCTGTCTGTTTGCGGTCATAGTTCTCTTTTTGGGAGGAACTGAAGCAAAATAGGTATTCAGTAGTTCTCCTTTTCATTGTGCTCTGCTAGCATTTTACCTTCCTTATTGACCAGTGGCCCTACTGTCTTCTTGGTCATTCTGTTCCCTCAAATGGATCTGAATGTATCTGGGGGGTGGGGCACCCTTTTTGTTGCTCTTTGTTTGCCTAGCCAGTGTTAACTCATACCGAGTTTTAATTTTCCTTATACCATCCTTGCAAGCTTGGACTATCTTAATGATTTGTGCTTCCTTTCATTCTATATACCTATTGGGTGCATCGGGTGCAGACAACACCCGGTGACACCTCAGAGGAGAGGGGACACCCTGTTGGTCCCTCCTCCCATTTCAGGGTGGGGGGTTGCAGGCCCCACCACTTCTCTGCTGTCATGGTGCTTGAGGGAGCCATGGCAGCAGAGAAAGAGGGGTGAGTGCACATCCCTTCCTCCTTCCCTGCTACCCTAGCACTCTGGGCCTAGCAAGCTAAAGAAACAGGGAAGGAGAAGCAAGCAGGCAAGCACATACACATATACACACTTCCCACCTTCCCTGGTGCTTTGAATGGCTTGCCTGAGCTGGCCAAGGCACCGGGGAAAGAGGAGTGAGCTTGAGAGCACCCTAACGCCTTCCCTGTTGCTTCTCCCTGCCTCTGCAGCCCTAGGTGGGCAGTTGGGTGGCTGGCACTCGCCCCAGCACCACCCGACATCCACACCAGGTGACACTAACATTGGGGACACCACATACTCCTTTATCTTTTCACTCCATCCTTAAGTTTCCTGTGCAGCCACATTGACTTTTTTAGATCGTGCCCATTTTCTTTTCCTTCTGTGGGATTATTTGTGATTGTGCTTTTTGCAACTCTTTCTTCAAGAACTCCCACCCTTTAGCATGTCTAGCCATGGGATTCCACCGGGTAATTCCCTGTTAAAATCAGCTTTCCTGAAACACCAAGGTCCATGTTTGACTATGCACTATATGCTTCTTTGCCCTTTCTCATAATTATGAATTCTGACATTACATAGTCACTTCCCTCTAAAGTTCCAACTACATTGATTCCAGTAAGCAATTTCTTCATAAGTGAAGCTTTGTTTGTTTTCACCTATTACAATTTACTGTCATTTTTTTCTGTGGTTCCCATTCCCTCCCTCAGCTTCTCCTCTTGAGTTCACAACCTTGTGATTAGAGCTTGCCTTTGGACAGATGTTTGAGTTATCATCTCCAACCTCTACCCCAAAGGTTTTAGTTGTAGTCTGCTGTTTAAGAAGAGATTATTGTGGTCCTCGGAGCCAAACCTCTCCCATCTACACCATTTGCATAGCCAATCTTTCCCTTTTTGTATCTTCCTGTCCCCATGTAGTCCTCTATCCTTCACTTGCAGAACTGATGACAATACCACCTGTACCTCAAACTCAGATTCCTGGTAAAGTTTCATAGTTGGAGGTGATCTGCTCAAAGGTGTTCTTGGCTGTGTCATTGGTACCCACATGACTAAAGAGAAAGGGATACTGATCTGTGTTCTTGGGGAGTTTTGGCAAGTTATCAATGATCCCCCAGATATGTGTGTCAAGAAGACAGCACAATTCTGAATTTCTCTTATCAGGCTGGCACATATGTGTCTCTGTACCCCTGAACAATGAGTTCTCAACCACTAGCACCTTTCTTTTCTTCTTGTTGTGGTTGGCAGTTACCATGACTCCTTCCTTGACATGTGTTATTCCTTGTTGCTGGACTCCTGCTATCCTCCTGAAAATGTAGGCAGCAGCCTATATCCCAAATCCCCTCTATATGGTCTGCTCCTCACAGTGTCTTTTCTCCAGAGTGTTTCCTCACAGTTATAGGTTTGTCATTTTCCTTGGCAGTTTCTTCCTGTTAGTTCTGTAAGATCAATTCTCCCTGTGTTCTATCCAGAAGGTCCTTCTGTTCTGTGATGCACTGAAGGCATTCAACACATAGCAGTAGTGCACTGACCTTCTCTTCCAAGAGAGCTACCAATTTGCACTTACTGCAGGTATAGTTGATGAGGTTGTCTGGCAAAGAAACAAACACTGTACATACATTGCAGCAGACAACTATGCTTCCTTCTGCCTCTATCTCTGAAGCTATTTCTCTTTGCTTCCCCTCTTCTCTACAGATTTGCCTTGCTTCTTGTTTTTTCCCGTATTCTTTGAAACTTTCATTCAAGGCAACTCTGGCATTCCTGTGAGGTTTCCCAGCATTGACCCAGCATCACCTTTCAGCTAGGCAGGGAATTGTGCTCCCCTAAGGTCACCATTGCCACATTGGTACCCAGGGTCATACTGGTGGAGATAGTTGTGGAAGTGGGGCCTGGGCCAAGGCTGCTCTTGCCTCTTCTTCCTCCTGCTCCTCCTTCTCTACCACTGACACATCTATTGACTGCCACCGACACATTGTGTTACTCCCTTCCAACATCAGCCATGGCTCATGCTGACAACACTTTTTTCATCACTTTCAGATTAGCTGGCTCTTTGCATTATGCCACCTTTCTGTGGCAGAGACATTCCTTGCCTCTCACTATAGATCCATCTCTGTAGTTATTTCTCTTCCCTTCTTCCCTGCTCTACAGAGTCACATTCCTTCTTCCTTCCAAGGCAGCACCACTGTTCCCGTGAGGTTTAGCACTAGATATTTTAACATACCTGGTTACCATATGACGCTTTCTGCATTTGTACTGTTATTGTGAAACAACTGAAAGTCAGAAATACACAGTGCACAAGTTGCAAGTTGCTCAGAAATCTGTTAGGCTATCCAATTCTACCTCTTGCCTATCCCTGATCTAAACTTAATTCTGGGAGTCAAGATCAAAAGACTAACTAGTCAAGCATTCTGTACACACAGCAGTCAGTGAGTTGCTTATGAGACGTGTGTCCCATAGTCCACAAGAAGGACGCGAGTGCAACCTCACTCTCAAGCTCATGCTTCCCAGCTACTGGTGTGGCTGCAGACTCTAATGACTGGAGCCACTGCTATCCCATCTTCCATGAATCTGTTCTCCTTTTTTCATGCTGCTCCTTTTTAAAGCCATCCTAGTGAACCAATTCTTTGTTTCAGTTGGACTTTGTTCCAAGTAAAGTGTGTGGGAGACAAAGGTTAAAACCACTCTTTAGCCCTGCAATAACAATAATCTACATTTATGGAAAGTATCCCGAAGTAAACTTTGAAAAATGTTTCTGTAAACTGCGCATACCTTCATGGATACACTGACAGGAAACTGGACTGTAGTCAAGATGTATTTCTTAGTAGCACATGAAAACATCAGACACTTAGGGAAAACAATTTCCTGTGGAAGAGTCCTGATAAGCATCAGAAAAAGAAAGCAGAGAACTTTAGCTGAGCTAGATCTTTCTCATGAGATATTTAAAGCCTGCAGAATCAATTCATGAAATATTCCTTTAGGCCAGGAATCTTCTTGTTGCTAGCCGAATTTTTCCAATCCTTCTGCTTCTGGTTTCAAGTGTTAATGCAAAGCAATATACTGAGTAAAGATTACCAAAAGTTAACCTGGAAAAATTCCATTAAGATTATTTGAGATGAGATAGCAGCAGGATAAACTAACACAAACAGGTCCAGAATTTTGAGTGGATACAATCCAGTAAGAATTTCTTTTATGTGCAATTCATATGAACATTAATTCATGTTCTGAAGGAAATAAATGTCTAGGTCAGAGTGGGCAACTGCAGCCTCCATGGACTGTACACCCCGGCAATGCCAAATACCTCTGTTTTCTTCTGCAGTCCCTCTCAAAATGGTAGCAGATCACATCATGTAACTTCCTGCCACCATTTTGAAAAGCACTGCAGAGGACAATAGAGGTCTTTGGGGTAGTTAATAGTTTATATAACAGATTCAATTTAGGATGACCATAACTCGGAAATGACGTCAGGGTACACAACAACAAATGAATTTTGTGGTGCTTGTAGAGGTGAAATGAAAGCGATTTTCACACATTTGTGGGTGTTGATTGCCTGATTTGAGACACAAATTGCCTGAAAATCATGCCAATTTGTGGGAAGGACCTTCAGGGCCTCCAAAATGTGGTCCAGGGCTGCACATGTCTAGGTTGGAGTGGACTACATGTCGATCACCACAGTCTGGATATTAAACAAACATATATTTCTTAGCAAAAATATACTTTTCAGTACAATATGTGCAAATATATATATATATATATTTTGCTCACCTACTAGGTCCCATTAACTTGTTTACTTATATTCATTTATTGTTTGATTCTCTAGCCAATGCATCACAAGATTTTAGATTAATAAGGTTTTTAAAAAGCAACGCTAACTGTAACCTTTTTTTAAAAAATCCATCGTAAAACAATATAGTAGAATTAAACACAGTAGAAGAACTAGAACAAAGAATTTTAAAAGTTTCAAAGTTCATGTAAAAGCTGTAAATAGCCTGGGATAATGGACAGAATAGTTTCCAAACAAACTACTAGTCTTGCTTCCTTAAAAAGAGAAAGGTGGGATAATGGGGGTTTTGCCCACATATACTGGATGTTAGGGTGGGAATGCAAAGTGCTGGATGTCAGCCCAGTTCAGGTGGCCAGCTAATGACTAAAATTCCCTTTCTGGAGCCAAGCATACCTACATTTTAAACATTTAACCTAATTCTATGATACACAAATGCCCTGCTTCCCAAAAATATATATGGTAGACAAATGGAAAACAGATATTAAACAACACAGAAAAAGAGGTCCACAGCACAAATCAGGCTTTCAATTACAATTTGCCTTATGTACCTCTCAAAGCCCATTAAGATCTTGACTTTCATATCAATATATATCAAAGCATGCCTCTCCTCTATCTACATTCAAGTTATGACACACACCTCAGTTCAGTAGTTGGTCCCTAAAATGTCACAATAACTCAGATGTTTGGATAAATATGAATATTGTTTGCATTAGCACAAAGCTAAATGATAGTATGCGCTTGGAATATCAAACGGTTTAGATAACAAAAAGATGGATGAAAGGAGATTCACTGGAACTCAAATATATACTACTACTACTACTACTAATAATAATAATAATAATAATGTTTATTTATATTTCCTGTCTCTCCCTGGGGATATGTACAATATATATGACAAATTCATTTAGATTTCTGTCTGTTGCTGGGCTTCTCACTACTTGATTAATCAATATGAAAGTAATCACAAATCAATATATAATATTAAAAATCTATTGGTGTAAAGTATTATAAAACTTACAACCATTGTGGATTCAGTCTGAAACAGACTTTCCCCAGACTGATGCTGTCCAAATGAACTACAACTCCCATCCATCTCAGCCTGCAGGGCCAATGTTCTAGTTATCAAATGATGGTGAACATTAGTTAGTCAGCTGTTTTCTGTCTAGAAACTCTGAATTAATGAAGTGTAGTTCAATAAATATATCTTGAAAATAAACTCTAAATCAACTTTAACAACACCCAAAAGAGGTATTTCCCCTCATTTTTAAACAAAGATAATGAACATTATTTGTATATCCTGCTAAGGGGGCACTTTGGCTTTCAAAGATACGTTGGCAATGAAACATGACAGAGAAACAGAACTGCAGCATTCCCGCTCTCATCTAGGTCTTAAAATCTGTTCATTCACTGAACGCTGTTTTATATACATAAAAATATTGGCTTTTCAATGTTTATATGGTTTTGATTGTGCTTCCAGTGTTTCATTTGGCATGAAACACTTGACAGCACTAGCCCTGAATTGTAAAATAGACCAAAAAAAAGTTTTGTGGGAAGAAAATGTTCACTCAGAGATTCCAGGGCTGACTCTTGTGAAAAACATGGAAAGGAATCTCAAAAGCAAGCAAATATACAATGCTTATTCTTCCCCATTCCAAGCATCATTCAGATTTATATTTTCCCCTCAGTCCCTTTAATTTACATTTTCAAATAAAGTTAGTGAGCTCCTAGAGTGTGTGGTGGCTCTTAATTCCAGGGGTTCCTGGATGAGATGAATTATCTATTTCCATTTCAGTCTGGTTTCAGACCTGGTTATGGGATAGAGACAGCATTTGTTCCTGCCTAGGTGGATAACCTAGGAAGGGAACTGGACAAGGGGAGTGTATTGCTATTGAGTCATAGAATCATAGTGTTGGAAGAGACCACAAGGGCCATCCAGTCCCACCCCTTGCCATGCAGGAAATCACAATCAAAGCATACCCAGCAGCTGGCCATCCAGCCTCTGTTTAATTGGTTCTGTTGGACATGGTAGTGGTTGGCATGGTCCAGAATTTCAGTGCTTTCAAACAGTAATTTATGCCCAGGATGGTTTGTAAGCATTGAAATTCTGGACCATGCCAACCACTACCATGTCAGGATGCACAGGGAAGCCATTGAAATCCACAAGCACCTGGACAATTTCAACAGGAAAGAGGAAACCCTTAAAGTAAACAAGGTTTGGCTACCAGTCCTGAAAAATAGCAAGATAAAGACTCAACAAATGCAAATGAGAAATCTCCCAGCAGACAATGAGCACTATCAAGCAGACACTAATCCTCTTTTGCAGACCCTCACACCCTGAGGCCTGCCATTAGCAACACAACAATACACATGCAAATCACTCCTGCCTTTCTATGTCACACAGTATATATACCCAAGTCCTTTCCAGGCAAGCATTCTCTGAAGATGCCAGCCACAGATGCTGGTGAAACGTCAGGAAGAAACTCTTCTAGAACATGGCCACATAGCCCGAAAAACCCACAAAAAACTATGGATGCCGGCCATGAAAGCCTTCGACTTCACTTTGCATATGTTATTTATTTATTTATTTATTTATTTATTTATTTATTTTTATCCTACCTTTCTCCCAAGTTGGGACCCAAGGCACCTCACAACATATACACATACACACACACACACACACACACACACACATTTAAAAAAGCAAACAACACTTTCAAAAACAATTAATATAGTTTTAATACAGTTTAATATTTTAAATGTTTATTGTTTTTAACTTTGTAAATTGTTCAATTGAACATTGTTTTAAATTTGAGTTTTATTGGGGGAAAGTATGCCATAAAACAACAACAACATGTGGTCTGGCATTGATCTTTGCCGATCAAACTTTTTGAACCTAAGTGAGTGGAGAGATATAATATGCAGCTATTCAGTATATTCTACCAGTGCAAACTGGTGACTCCAAAATCAGTGGGCCTGTGGATCTGTTCTTGATTTACTCAGAAGTTAAATCTGAAGGGATAAGGCACCTTAAATGGCTTTTTTAAAAATTGGGATAAAATGTGAAGCACATTGACTGTTCCACCGAAATGAGAAACTCTAGATTCCATTGTATTCTTTATAAATTCAGAGACACTCAATAGCATAGAATCTTATAGTGGGAAGGGGCCATTTAATCCAATTCCTTTCCATGCAGGATTACACAACTAAAGCACTCTTGAAAAATGCCCATCCAGCTCAGTTTAAAGACCTCCAAGGAAGGAGCATCTGCCACCCTCTAAGACAGTCCATTCCACTGCTGAACAGCTCTTACAGTAAAAAAAAAGTTCTTTCTGATGTTTAGGTGGAATTTTGTTTCCTGTAAATTGAATCCATTGGGTCTTATTCTTGTCTCTAGAGCAGCAGGAAATAAGATCACTTTGGAGTTTATCAAACGGGACAGGAGGCTCTCAATTTCGAAAGAGAAGATAGCGAGGTCAATTCAAACATTCACACAATTACAGGCTTACTTATCACACCTTAAATTCACAGTAATGGCCTCCCCGAACGCGACCCAGATTCTGTGCAAAGTAAGCCATCACATCAGTGGGTTATTAATTGCGAATTGGCACCCTTGCGCATGCTCAGTGAGACTCCAGATGATTGGAGCATAGCATATTTAGGCAAGTGAGAGAGAGGAACCAAAGAACCTCAGAATTTACAAAAGAGGTTGGGGGGGGCAGGAAGAATGGTTGAAAGAATATGCACTATTCACGTTAAAACGAGCATGTACAGTGGTACCTCGGGATACGAAATACCCAGGTTACGAAATTTTCGGGATACGAAAAAATCCCATAGGGAATCATTGTTCCGGGTTACGAATGTTTTTTCGGGTTACGAAAAAACTTTTGGTGCTTTTTTCGGCTTTTTCGCACGGAATCGCGGCTTTTCCCCATTAGCGCCTATGGCAATTCGGCTTACGAAGGCTTTTCGGGTTACGAAAGCGGCCGCAGAACGAATTAATTTCGTAACCTGAGGCACCACTGTATTCACTCTTGTCACGTTAAAACGTGAATATAATGGTTATCCAATAGATCTCGGTCCATACCTCTTAATTAGCAGGCAGCAGCCCCCCCCCAACAATGCTGAAGGACAAGCGGAAGCAAAACTGAAGCGGAATTGCAGCATGCCTTCATGGGAACCCCCCCTTCCAGATTTGGGGGGGAACCAGGACCAAAGGAGACATGCACATCACACCAAACAACAGCGCACTGAGTGTGAAGTTGCCTAGGAATAGGGTTGGTGACTTCGCTAGTTCACCAAATTTACTTAACTGTGGATTGACGCGTGATTGCATTCAGAGTGCGTTCGGACTGCCAGCGATCGCGTGTGGTAATCTTTCACGCAATAAAGTGAATACACATTATTGCATTCAGGATGGCACTGGATTATACTTCCAATTTCATTCATATGATATCCTTCTACACAACATTCTTTCAGATATTTAAAAATGGCTGTCATGTTACCTCTCAGTCTTCTCTTCTCCAAAATAAACATACCCATTTCTCTGAGTCATTCCTCACAAAGCTTGCTTTCTGATCAACTTTCTTCACCCTTAATTCACTGACTGATCCATGTAGCTGCTTATTGCTAAACTTCAGTACTGTGGTGGATCCATGCTCTTTAATTTGAATGAAGCCCCTTCTTTATTCACCTTTTCCAATCCAGACAGGCTGGGGATGGGTGACAAGAATAAAGATATAGACCAGTGATACCATTTAATTTGGTTGTTAGATCTCATGCTTTAGGACCACCTTCCCTAATCTCCTGATGCAACACATGATAAATCACACCATCCCAGCCATCAATCAGATTGTAGAATTTGTGCTCCAATACGATGCAGATTTGTAAGATTTACGCTTCTATGGAAAGTGCCAGGAAGGTGAAGGCAAACATCATAAAGAGCCCCTTTGAAGCAACCAATAATTAAATGGGTTTTTTTGCTGTAAATTCCATGGTTTTGTTAACAATTTGATTAAGAAATTAATTAAAGGAAGTACAAGAAATTAAATTCTATCCCCCAGTATTAACAACCACAAATTATTTTCCCCATTTCTAGCACACTAATGGTTTTTTAAAAACTATCTTCCAAACCCTGCTCTCAGAAGAATATCAATGTTTATCAAGTGTGGGACAATCACTCTATTACAGTATATAGATAAAACCAAGGAGGAAACAACAATTTTTAACAGGGGTCATCAAAAAAAGAGAAATCCATTATTAAATCTGGATGGACAATATGTATATTTTCATGTCTGTCACTACAGCAACTTTTCATGAGAAGGAAAAACGTTAAGAACACTAACTGAGCCTGTTTTTTCCAAACTAGAGGTCAGGTTGTTGCTTTTTAAAAAGCAATTTGTTGCCACCTTGATGCAAAAATCCAAACTGTAATTCATTACCAGTACTGTTATAGACTAACATTTTATAACTAATTCCTTTGCTTATAAGCTTTTTCATCACTTTTTAAATTAGTTTTTATTTCCTTTTTTTAAACCCTAAAAATAATAAAATTATTTACAATTAAAAACGTCCTTCACAAAGCATTTCTAGATCCTAAGAAATAGTGAAAAATTAGCAAGTAACTTTATTCATTATGTACATGATATAACAATCTGTTTTTCCTTTGGATGGGGTACACTGTCCTGTAGCGCTTTAGGAGAGTGACACTGTTATTTGTAATATGTTACTTTTAAGCTCTGCTCTAGGCCTCTGGAGTGAATATGTTTACTCAAAAGTAAGACCTCACTAAGTTCAATGAAATTTACTCCCAGATAAATGTGAATAGATAAATATGTGTAGGTCTGAAGACTCAGCTCTGAAATCCAGATCTCTAGAAGCACATCTTTGAATTGCAGTCAATCAGCCATATTGCAAAGTATGTTCCAATTTCCTCCCAAACCGCTATTTATTTCAGTCCTGTTTTTAAGACGGATGAAGTGAAGCAACTATCCATCTCTCTCCCTCCCTCCTTCCCTCTCTGTTTGTCATTGTTGTTATTGTTGGTTGTCAACCGAAGGACAGGTATCCTCAAGGGTTGCTTGAGAGGCTTTGCCACAATAACATATGTTCAGCGAGGAGCAAAAATGTGTTATGTGTTACAAGACGGGAGAATAGTTGACAGTAAAACAAAGAACTATGAGTTATGCCAGAAGGAACGGGAAATAATGAAAACAAACATTCAAGTATCAAATGCTAGGGAATACCTGGAGGAAAACAGAAAATCACAAGGAGAATGTTAAGAAGTAATTTTAAAGGGATACAAAGTATCACTGACGCTTTACAAATGGGACCTACAACAAAATGTTGTAGTGCATACTGTTTTTGTTCAGAGCCGTTGCTGATCATGCCTTTTCCAAGATAATAATTTGATTCTTACACCTATATACTCAGTCCACACTGGGCTTTTTAAAAGGATCGCTACCTGATGATATTTTGTTTTTGTACAAACTAGTTCTACAGAATCATTCCTCTTCTATGTTCAGGAGTAGCCATGTTGGCCATACAGAAAAATAACACCAAATCCACAATCCACAAAAGAGTGATTGGCCTACCAAAATGCACAGAACAGATCATGCAAGCTTTCAAAGCTCCACCGGCTTCTTCATCAAGCAAGAGATGTTAGAAGATCATACAGGAGACGAAAAGGGAAAAAGTGATGATGTTGGAATTCCAGTCCTACATTTTGTATCATATGTTGTGATACACAACAGTGCAGGCAGAGGTGTCTCCCCTCTTGGCCATGTGAGGACCAAGGCAAAGGACAGTAAAATTTAAACTCCATTAGTAGCAGTAAAGAAACTCCTTTTGGGATCCAGGGTGGGTCAGGCAGAGAACTCTGAATTTTCTTTTTCTTTTGGATTATATTCAGGTGACCTTTACCTATACAGTGCCTAAAAGTTGTTTTTCAGATGTACCAGTACAGAGACTGCTGCTCCTCCCATCCTAGAACATCACCACACTCTACTCTTCTTCTGGTGGTGACACAAGGAGGGTGACAGAGGTAATTTCCTTTTTTCCCCCTCATTGTTTTATTTTAAAAAATACAACTGTTATCATGCTATGTTAAAGAGAAAAAAAACAATGCATGCTTACAACCAAAACATTTTGTTGGCATTCCTTCAAATGTCAACATTGTGGAGGGGGGTTGCAGTTGTACAAGCCTCACAGCAACAGTACACATGCACAAAAAAGGAATGTGTTATGAATGACCTGAGTGCCATTACTGTTAGAACAGTGAAGGGTGTGTGATAGTATTCGTTTCTAGGATGCGATCAGAACATGATGGATGCTAGAGCAATAATCTTGTAGAACTCAGTTCTCAGGCAGGCATATAGAAAGAGAGGCACTCTCTCAGTATCAAGGTCCCAAGCAATTTAGGGCTCTAAAATGTTATCATCAGCAGGGGTTTCACCAGTGGGGTGCAAAGGAGTGCAGACCACACCAGGAAACTCTAAAAGGGTGTGTGTGTGACACCACTGCTCAGCAAACATCTGCGAAAAGTAGAAAAGGGTTGTGACATTTGCCTGTGTCCTTTTAAAATGTTGGAGATGGTGTAAGGCAAGGCTCAGTGGGAGGAGAAAGGAGAGGCCTCAGATTTCTTTAAACATTTTAAATTTTAATTTTTTTAAATTTATTTATTTATTAAAAATATATTCTTTTAAGATTTTCTTTAAAAAATCACATCTTGCCAAATTTTGAAATGCTGATAGGCAGTTGCAAGTAGGGTTGCCAGGTGAAATGAGAGACAGGGCTCCTGTACCTATAATGGTTGCATAGAAGAAGCAACATTTGCCAAAATTCATTCTACAGAACCATGAAACGGACCCCTTGACCCCCCATTCCACCTAGGATCCCTAGTTGGGAGTTGTGGAGGTGATGAAAAAAGGGGAAAGGAGGAATAAAGTGTTTTAGAGAAGGGAATGGCTATTTCCCCCCCCCAAAAAAAAACTCTGGCACCCCCTAAAAGTATTCTGCACGACCTGTGGAATCACTAGGGTTGGTGTCATCCTAGTGTGGTAATCATGCTGTCACCCCCCAGGCTGCCTGACATATACCCCAGGCACCCCTCTGCCAGTCAGGGAGTCTTTGCTCTGGTGGAGTGTGGTGTCGCTGCCACCTGGGAGCCCCCTTTTTGGGGTCTGGTGGATATATTGTCTGGGTTGGAAAGGGATGAGAAGATTGGCTCCCCCCCCCCCGGCCAGTAGCCCACTAAAACCATAAGGGGCTTCTATGCAACAGCAGAACCTCCCCAGTGGCCACAGATAGTGACCAGCATTGCTAGGGAATCCTGGGAATTGTAACCTCTCATCCAAATTTTTTCCTTTGATAATCCTAAATTTATTTTATTGAACAAATATAAAATGTCTTCTTATATAAGATGTTTAATCAATTCCTGAATTCAATTCAAAATGTTGGTTAGATCCTTTAATTGACTAAAGATTAGTTTATGGGACACGTTTTGTTGTCCAACGTGAACCTGGCAGTAGGTATGGTAAGAAATATAGGAGAACCTCTCCTCCACATTTTACCTGGATTGCACTGCAAATACACTGGTACTATACGACAGAGTCTTCCAGGGGCTACCCAAGCTTTGAAACTCCATCCCTAAAGAAAGTCCCATGGATTAGCTTTCAGCTGGATATGATTGTCTTTTCCTATACACTTTTGATCTGCTCAGTTGATCTCTTTCCTATACTAAGATACCATTTGCTATATTTTTCTTATGGCTGTTGTTTTTACTGTCTCTTTAGTAATTTTTAAATATGTTTATTGCATTTTTTATCTTTTCATGTTTGAAAGATATATATTTTCCATTAAATATGTGCCATTAGATCTTAAGAGGAATTTTTTTTAAAAAAGTTAAGCCAAGATATACATTTTGTCCAATAAATATGTGCCATCAGATCTTAAGAGGAATACAGAGTAGCCATCAAAACACTATCAAAATGGATAGTGCTATTCTGTATCCTATCACTACCAATTATTTCCATCCGATGCTGAGGTCAAAGGTCTAATATTTTGTGAACATTGTGCAAGTATCTACCACCAAAATTTATAGGAATATTTTGTTGGGATAAATAGGAAATGGAAAGTAATTTTGGTTCAGCCGTCCCACAAAAGAGTATCTTCAAAGAATATAATGGCAAAGATGGCTTTTTTGTGCAATAGGGTTGCACCATTAACAGGTTAGTGCAGTGCCTGAAAACCTTCTAACCTACGTGATTACGAACCACCAGACACACAACATCTGGGCAGATATTTATCTTGTTAAATTAAACATGCACCTGGCCTCTTAATTATCAACTATAATTGACAACTTCATCGTCTCAGAGCACTATTCTGTCCATACCGCACTGGTAGATGTAATTAGGTAATAATTAATGGCTCTTTAAGTGCATTTTTTCCAGGGAGCTGGGTTTGCTGTAGTCATGTTAACAAACAAGGCCAGTTTACCAGGCATCAAGGCTTGTGCTGAACAATTAAAATGGCAGGTACCAAGATCCCTATATCTGCTTAGTTGGGAGTGAGTTCCATTTATTTCTGTGAGATTTTAAATCATAGGGGCTCGACAGATGGGCGACTCCGTCTTTCCCCCTCATCGGTGCCACAGCAGCCACACCACGCGGCACTGACGCGCTGCCAAAAAGAAGCTGCCTAGAGAGGGTTCTTTTTTTGCAGCACCGCAAACAGGAAAGGGTGCTGCCATGACACCACTTCCTGAATATGACGTGCAGATGCTGCGCCATAATGGTACCCCCATGTGGACTGGAGGCCACCATGATGGCGTTGCCGCAACGTGCTAGGGTTCAGGAACATGCAGTTGCTGCACACTCCCGAAGCCTAGTTTCGGCCCAGTTATGGCGCTTCCTGCCTGTCTGTACTGGGCCATAGAATCACAGAGCTGGAAGAGACCACAAGGGCCATCCAGTCCAACTCCCTGCCATGCAGGAACTCACAATCAAAGCATTCTGACAGATATTTAAACAGATAATCTATAAGCACATAAAAAGAAATGCCATGGTCACTAAAAGTCGACATGAAATCCAGGTAACACTCTAATTATTTTTCTTAAGGAGAAGAAATCCCATAGTATTGCTTAATTATTATATTATGTTTCTGGTACTGCCTGCCTATAGATATAGATTATCTCTACTCTGTAATTATCTTTCAGTGTGGATTGATATAACAGATCAAGGAACTGCATTGCTCTGTTATTGTTGTTGTTGTTGTTGTTGTTGTGTGCCTACAAGTCATTTACAACTTATGGCAACCCTAAGGTGAACCTATCATGGGATTCTCATGTCTTCAGAGTGGGTTTGCCATTGCAATTCTCTGAGGCTGAGAGAGTGTGACCCACCCAGTAGGTTTACATGACAGAAACAGGATTTGAACCTTGGTCTCCAGAGTCATAATCCAACACTCAACCACTACACCACTCTGGCTTCACCCAGTGGCTTTCCAAAGTAATATAATGGTTCAACCCAAATGATTCCTCATACTAGCCTTAGCTGTCATCCCAGATGGTACACAACAGGGGATATTCTCATGCATCCCCTGCATATATTGTGTTTGCTTAGGTTTAACAGTGATTCCTTCTTTTTGCCTAAATCTTTCTCATTCAAAGGTTAAAGAATGGGCCTATGTGCAGTGGTATGGTTTCATAATAGCATTCGGAATTTAATTGTTATATTGTATGTGAGGTGGGTGGGAGAGAGATCCTTACAGTAACTGATCATGTGCCATTTTGCTGCCTATGTCAGAGCAGTGATTGCACTGCCTCTCACACAACTCAACATGGTACTCAAAGCCAGCCATCATTTGGACAACTTCATAGCTCACAAGCAACTGCCCCCATAACACTAGCAACTTGCTGACAGTTTTTAAAAATCATAATAAAATCAGTAATTACTGTATTTGTTGTCTTTTATGACACTTCACCTCACTCTGCCTAAAGATCGGGCTGGCCCTGTAATGTCCATTGTTTCATCATTACAAAACATGCCAGTCCTATTATGTTGGAGGTCTTCTGACTTGTGCTTGTGAGTGAGTGGGTGTTAAAAGAGCCCTATTCTATTCTATTCTAAAATAGCTTTAGTACTAATCCTAAGGGAATATTAGAGGAATCCTCAGTGAATATTAGAAGATGTTGTTCTAGGCTCTGGGGTCTAGAAAGTTTTTGTCTCTACCAGATAACCTTCTTCATGTTCCAGATTTTCCACTCAAATGAGTTCCTATCTTCAGCTTGCTGCCAGTGCTATTTACCTACTTAATAGGCATTGGTAGTGTTTTTAGGTTCTTTTCACACTGATCCTGACATCTTTCACCCATAGGCCTATGTCATTTTTCTGAGGCACTGCTGGGAAAAGGTAGGCTGGAGCAACCTTTCTTTGGGTAATATTTCCAAGGATTTAAAAACAACAACAGTAGAATAGAAAATAAGCAAGAGAAAGCCTGGGCAGGGTGGAGGGTCTTATTTATAGTATTGTCATTGCTGTCTTGGTATTCACGGGCTCCAATAGGTGTTGGAAGTCATTTTATGTGGCATGAGAGAATGTATTAGGAAGGATCTAATTAGGGGAATTTTAATTAGCTCAAATATAGGCAAGAGGTGGCCCTAACAACACCACGTGCCGGAATCGGGTCCCAACAGTGGTCGCCAGCAAGCTCCAAGAGAAAGAGACGCTGATGCCAACTAGGTCCAATTAAAAGAATAACGTTTATTAAAGCACAGGGAAAACCACACAACAAAAGGGGAACACACACACACACACACACACACACATTCAATGCTACAGCAGGGGAGGGGTGGGTTCGGGAGATAGGTTTGAGAAAGAGAGGCACCACTAGGGAATACCACCTTAGAAATCTTCTCCGGGAAGTCTGATGAAGCTTGGATGGACAGTGGATCACAGCCACAGGAGCAGGGAAGAGTTCAAACTGGCATGGACCAGCTTGCAACCTGGTGATAGCACAAGGAAGGCCCAAAAACCCAGGGTTCTTATAGGGCAAAATTTATCTGGAGGCTAGGGGGACTTGCTAGACAAAGGTGTTGATTGCTTGGGTTTTGTTAAGCCAAGAGCAAGTAATGTGTTGCACAATGCATTTAGGTCTGGACACAATTCGGAGGGGCATCCGACTTGATTACTGAGTCGTTAAGCTGATCACTGGCCCATCAGGTGTGAAGCCAAGTCTATTGTCTTACTTGGGCAAGCAGTGGCGATTCTGGTTTGGCGACTCCCAAACTTCCTGAGGAATTTTCCAATTCTATCTCTTTCTTGGAACTCTGCCTTTGCAAGGTGAGTTGCCTACGTGGTCTCCTTGCTTTTGGGTTAATGGCGGGTCCTTTCTGAGGTCAGTCAGGGGTCATAGCACAGACCGCATGTACCCAAAATTTTATTAAAACCAAACTTGGTAACAAATGAACCAGGAATGGAGTGTTGGTCCTCAAACTGACTGAAAGCCATTGCCATTGCTAGCGTTCCCTGGAACGCTTATATGGTTGCACACCAGTGGTGAAGCATTATAATACACCTTGGTGCATGGCTAAAGAACACAAAATTCAACAGATCTGAATGTAACTCATCTGGAAAGTAAAGATGCCTGAATCTTATTTTCTTCAGAGGTGAGGTTTATCTCAGTCACATAGGGTTGTCTGGTGAGAGTCTTCTCAGTGGCTCCTCCTAAGCTATAGATCTCCTTCTTGAAGGGGCATTGCTTAACCCCATCACTGCCTTTGCTGCAGCATGCAAAGACTTTTTTTATATCAACAGGTTTTCATCTTTTAACAGGTTGAGACACAAAAAGAAATTTAAATGAGGTGTGCAGTATTTTTATTATTATTTTTTTCATTTTTAAATTAATTGGATTGCTTATTCTCTTAAGAATTTGTACTATGGTTTTAGCTATATTTTGTTGAAACTCGTATTTTAACATCTATTGTAAACACACTTTCTCCCATATTGGGGAAAACATGGGATGTAAAATGAATAGATATCTTGTTTGTTTGTTGACATTTCTTTCTTTCTTTCTTTCTTTCTTTCTTTCTTTATGGGATTTATAACTCGCCTTTCTCCCAAAATGGGAATACAGGAGAACATCTCCTCCACATTTTACCTGGATTGCAGTGCAAATTTGGTGGTACTACAGGACTGAGTCTTCCATTGGCTACTCAAACTTTGAAGCTCCCGGACTAAAGAAAGTTCCATAGATCGGTTTTCAGCTAGATATGGTGGTTACATGTACGGAGCAACCATAACCTGTTCAACAGCTGTTTCCTATCCAGCCTCCTTTTTTTCCCTCTCAGCTATTCAGCAGCCATCTCTCAGCTCGTTCTAGGGATCGCTTTCCTCTTTAGATCAATCCTCTATGTCAGTAGGTGAGAAAGTTACTCTGATAATGCAAGCAACCTGAATACAGGACGTCACACAATTTTAGTGTATTACAATGCTTACACAGTTCTAGCTGAAATGAAGACTTGCGATATGAGTTTTATTAGGGTGTGTGTGGAGTGGTGGGGGCTTCAATTTATACCAGAATTTCAATAGTTAAAGAACTGAAGGCAAAACTGGGAACAGATGTGAGCTTTTAAGTGATCTTGTGTGTCTCAGAACAAGGCACAGCTTTTGAATAACAAGTATGGCATCATAGAGTCTAGAGAGGGTTACAAGCCTGCAGGGCAGAAAGCATATGAGTGAGGTATATACCAATGAGTTCAAAAGTTTGAAATGCGACAATAATCAACATTGTGATTAGTGATTTAATTGCAATCAATTGTTTATTTCTTGATTGGGCAGCTATTTCAGAACATGTTTTTCATAAGAGCGGCTCAGGGAGCAGTCAAAACAGTCACATCAGCCAGAAATCCTCACACGAAAGAGGTGGAAATTCCTGGTGAACAGGTCCGGAGTTTGAAGGCAGAAATACAACAGTCCTGTTCAAGTGTTGTGCCCTAAGAAGGGACAATTGGGGGGGGGGATACTAAGCAGCATGCTTTGCAGAAACCTTTTCTGAAAAACTGAATTGCTTTCTTTTTTCAGCTTTCTCTGGGATCCATAATCCATTTGCATGCCATCCTTTATGCAAGGATAATGCATCTGGGAATAATAACAAAGAGCCCCTGGAAAACAGCATGGTTTTACCCGGCCTCGTGCTTCAAAAAAGCAACTACCTCATTGAGAATAATCAATAACATCCATTTCACAGTAAGCTGGAAGTTGCTGTTTGGTATTTTAGCTGACACCTCTGTTCACATGCTTTACTCTACAGGGAGACAAAAATATTATGCTTTAGTGGGGGCTTTGGAGATCTCCACTGTCCTTACAGATGTTCTTCTTCCTCATTCCCAGAAAACAGGCTTACCTGACTGTGAAGGTATGTTTTTATTCCGAAAGGAGACAATTGAAGTGTCATGGCCCATTTGGTATATTTATTTCTTCTTTGCCACCACAGCAGGAAAAGCAATCACCTTCCATGCACAGAACAACAGCTGTGATGAAGTCAATCAGTCCATTTGCATGCAATACAGCTATTAATACTCATATATCAGTTGTCGGTAACTGTTAGGAAGTCCCAGGGAAGGTTGGAGGGACAAACTCCCCCAGCACCCAGGTTGCCAGACTGAAAATGGAGAGGGCTTTTGTACATTTAACGCTTGTGTAGAAAATGGAAATTTCAGCAGGTGTTGCTTCTTGCCTGGTTGCATGACAAGCAACATCTGCTGAAGCCCGCCTTCTACACTATTTATTTATTTATTGTATTTATACCCACTTTTCAGAAATGCTCTCAGAGCAGCTTACAAATGGGTAATTAGAAACTTCCCTGCCCTCATGTTTAAAATCTAAAGACATGGCACACAAGGCAAAGGGATCAAGTCCAGCAGAAACTGCTTCTTATTATCTTCCTCCAAGGCCATGGAAATGGCAGTTGCAGTAGAAGGAGGGTCTTTCCTCTGTCTCTGGACCCAGGCATGGTGGAGCTTTGCCTATCTCTTCTCTGCCTCTAAGGCCAGGGTGATACACCCTACAGGAAATGGAAAACGATATTTCAAGGGGGATTGGGGTAATTTTGTCATGGTTTTTACTCTGTTGGCACTGTTTGTGGACAAGAAGGGGACATTTTTTCAAGAACTGTACTTTAATTTTTTTAAAAAACTGAACCATTCCCTGGTGAAAGGCAAGAGTGTCCAGGAAGCACTGACCCTGCTGTACTGTCTCATCCATCCAGCCTTTAGTTATGCCTGGTGTAATTTTGTTCTTTGGCATTGTTTTCCTTTGTTTTGTTTTTTACATCCTTTGTTACATTTGCCCTTGATTTATCCACGGGTCATATCAAAATCCATCATTTTGGCCCCCGAATCTGCTCTCGACTTATACATGAGGTTGACGTATAGTTGAGTATATATGGTAATTTTACTGTTAACTTTCTGCCTTGTAATGAAACTTTTTATTTCATATTGGTTTTATGGTATATGTAATCTTTCCATTTATATGTTTTAAGTTATTGTATGCTTTGACGGGTCTATTGACCATAAATAAAGATTATAACTGTCATTGGACACAAAAGCTATTTTAGGGCTTTGGGGCCTCATGTGACCCATAAGGTGCACATTCCCCACTTCTGATGTATATAGCATGCACTTCAACTATCTCAGTTTTGCAGGGACTGCTTAATCTTTTGCCATCCCACTTTTCAGCTGCTTTCAAAATGTCCTAGTTTTTTTGTCCACCTCCAACTTTTCCCCTATGTCCTCAGCTTACTGCGGTTACTGCAAACTTAGTTCCAATTGCAAAAGCAGTTTGCACTCAGTTAATTCAGCAGGTGGGAGAGTAGAGGAGGAGGCTAAGTCTTGCCCTTCCTAAATCCAGTACATAAAATCCAGTGTTTTTCTGCTTAAAATAGTTTGTGTGCTTTTTCATTAACATTTTAAAAAAACAAAACACACAAACTATTCTAAACAGAAAAACACTGAATTTTATGTAGTGAAAATTAGGAAGGGCAAGACTTTCTAAATGTTAATTAACATTTTTTTTGCCTCTTGCTTGGCCATATATTTTTTGGTCAAGCTCTGCAACTCTGCCACGTGGATCTCTGTTTTTGTTTGTGAAATGTTGGAGAGTATAATATAATGCATTCGGTGTTTAATTGCTTCACGTATATTTATTCATGCCTGGATTTTAGAACAGATTTAATTCATGTTGGGGTTTTTTTTTGGGGGGGGGGGGGGAATGGGGATATATCTTTTTAAAAAACTGCTGCAGGAAAGAGTAGTGTGGCACATAGGGAAGAACATTGACATTCCCGTAACCAATATACAAATCAAAATAAGGGCTATGTTTTGACATGTGCACCTTTCTGAGTTTTGCAATACTGTTCTTCAATCAAAAGATATGCACAAGTATTCATGTTATCAGCATAAGATATACCCTTAAGATAATGCACAAAAGATGCATCGAACTGGTGCAGCACAAAGTGACAGGCAGAGTTCAGTTCCTTCCTTGTCTTCCCACATGCAGCCTACTTCCATTTAGTGGTGAGGGGAAAGTGGCCAGATAGAATCTGCTATGTTTCTGAAACTGGACATACAAAGATGGCACCATTATTCAGCAGGACTCTGAGGATGTCCAGAAAGATGCTATTTTCTTCATGCATCCAGCAGCCCAAACAGCTGGATGCTGCCTGCCCCCCCTTGACCACTAAATCATTCAATATTAATTAAAATCATTTTAATTAGTCACACTGTTTTAAATCTGTTAATTTCATTTTATTGTATGCCACCCTGAGATATCTGAACAGATGGTGGGATATAAATATTTTAATAAATAAAGATAAATAAGTAAATGGCTAGGGTAGGGAGTGGGTTGTCCTGGCAGCTGAGAAGGAGGTTTGGCTGGCAGGTGTTATTTCAGATGGAGGTGTTGGATGCAGACTTATGCAGGTGTAGCATGATAATATGCCTGCATATGTCACTAATGGGATTCTGGTCATTTAAGAAAATGGCATACCAAACTACAAATCTTAGGGGAAACTGTGTACAAAAAGGCACATATGAGAAGAAATGCACAGGTGAATGCTTAGACATTTTTACGCTGACTCCTTCCAAAAGGTCCACAATCTGATGCGGAAATGGGACACAGTAACTGAGTCAAACTGAAAGGGACAGATTCATTAACTTCTAGTGGAAACAGCATGACATCCAGAAAACCCTGCAAATCCTCATTTGAATAACAAAACATATCCCATATTCAAAATGGCTCACTTTTTAAATGGAATATTGTATGTAAAATATGTTGATATATATAAAAAAGCAATTCTTGAAAGCAACTGCAGTAGATGGTATCTTACAATTTATGGTTCCACATGATGGTGGGCAGTGTCCTTTCCAAGCCACTCTGCTTCTTTCTCTTGCATACACAAGGATGGATTCTTGCTCTTATATGTGGTGGCTCATTTTTTTTATTAGGAAAATAATGTGTGTAAAATGTGTAACCAAAAGAACAACTTCCTACATAGGAACAATGTTCTAACTAGCTGAAGACAGAATTTTTTCACGTCTGGATGCCAGGAAAAACAATATTAAACAACATTCAACAGAACAGCTAAATTTGTGAAGGCATTTTTTAATTCACCAAAAGTTACTCTCTCTTTTAAAAAACACCCTGAAATTGCCCAAACAGACCAAGTATATTCGAATACAGGTGAACAACCAGTCAGTAAATATAGATGTCAGTGAGAACAACAGACAACATATCCTTTTGTCCGAGTAAATTCATGCACAAAAATGAACAATTTTACTACTAGAGTGAAATGTTAAGTGAATGAGTGAAAATGGTGCAGATGGCTTCTTTTATATTTAAGCATCTACCTCAAGGCATTGACACATTCTATGTCATTTTCAGGAAGGATACGTATGCAGTCCTCCCTGCTATGTGTAGCATCTTTGATTCCATTTTGTAAATGAATGAGTATGTGATGGCTTCACATTCTTTAGCAGTTCCTTAGAAAGCAGTCCTGTTTTCCAATAATTACTGCTTGCATGAACACTCCAAACTTCATTCTCTACGTGTATCTTCACATGTCATACTGACCGTTCACATTTATATACCCTCCAACTGCCTCAGTTTTGCAGGGACAGTACCAATTAATCCTCTGCCATGCCACTTTTTCAGCTGCTTTTAAAATGTTTCAGTTTCTCTTATCTCCCAGTTTTCTCCTTTGTCCTTGGCTTACTTCAGTTGCTGCAAACTGAGTTCAAAGTGTAAAAGTATTTTGCACTCAGTCGACTCAATAGTGAGCAAAGGAGGGGCCTTTCGGTCTGAGTAAGCTCAGGCAAAAGCAAACTGCTGTACCCTCACCTAGATGGTATGTTATTTATTAATTACCTTTGCCATTTTGACCACAGTCTGATATTATTTGGCCATATATGGCCTGGTTTTCATCACTGAAATACTGGCAGGTATGCATTGGACATTCAGTAAAATCCAATTACTACCAAAAAGGCACTTAGTATGCAGAAACATAACATGGTATAGTCCTTGCCAAACTATACCTTTTCAGTTCTAACCTTACAACAGAATTCAAGATTGACTGCTCACTCATTAAAATCTCCTGTGTTCAAATGCTGGTCCCTGTTCAATGCTGGTTAGCTTGGAACGGAGCATTTAGATATATGGTCCACCACATATGGGCTGAAATGTACTTTTCAGGAGTGTCATCCCTCACCTTCAGAATTAGTTGTAAAGTACACACAAAAATATTGTTGATATCATTGATTCATGATATCAAAATGGAATTTACAAAGTGGTGGCACACTTCAAAGACTTTTCCAGCCTGTTTTGAGAGCTTGGATTATATGTGAAGTCGAAGGCTTTCATGGCCAGCATCCATAGTTTTTTGTGGGTTTTTCAGGCTATGTGGCCATGTTCTATATGAGTTTATTCCAAGTGTTTGTGGATTTCAATGGCTTCTCTGTGCATTATGACCTGATGGTTGTTGGCAGGATCCAGAATTTCAGTGTTTTCAAACAGCATTTTGTGCCCAGGATGATTTGTAATGTGTCCTGCTATTGCTGATTTTTCTGGCTGACCCAGTCTGCAGTGTCTCTCATGTTCCTTGATTTGTGTTTTGGACACTGCGTTTAGTGGTCCCTATGTAGACTTGTCCACAGCTGCATGGTATGCGGTAAACTCCTGCGGCTGTGAGAGGGTCTCTCTTGTCCTTTGCTGAGCGTAGCATTGGCTGGATTTTCTTGGTTGGCTTATAAACTATTTGGAGGTTGTGCGCTTGGACAACTTCAACAGGAAAGAAGAAACCCTCAAAGTAAATAAAGTTTGGCCATCAGTCCTGAAGGACACCAAAACCAAGACTCAGCAAATGCAAATGAGAAACCACTCAGGGTCAGAGGCTTTTCCAGCAAACAGTGATCACCAATTAGCAGACACTAATCCTCTTTTGCATATCCTCCTACCCTGAGGAGGCCATCAACAGAACAGCACACAGATTAACATGGATAGCACTCCTCCTCACCCAGGGTCACACAGTTTATATATATACCCACGCTCTTCCAGGTTAGCATTCTCTGAAAATGCCAGCCACAGATGATGGCGAAACGTCAGGAATAAACTCTTATAGAACATGGCCACATAGCCCAAAAACCTCCAAAAAACTTTGGATTATATGCATTGCACAATCGTTCAAGAACAGCAAAAATGGAATACACTTACTGTATTGATAGAGCTGGTGGTGTTCTATGGTTTCTAGAGGGATTTTTTTAAAGGAGCACTTCTAAGACAGGCTGTTCACTATAAGAGCACATGTTACTATTCCAAATGGTTTCTTCCTAGAGGGTGAAAGTCTGGCACAAGGATGTAAATGCTATTTAGATGTCATTTCTAGCTAACATTTTCTTCCATCTGGACTGCAGAATAAACAATGCAATCTTATATGTTTGTTCACTGAGGTCACTGCTCTAGGTTCTTGTGAGGATGCATATGACACAACTAAAATAAAATCTTCTCATAAATAAATGTCACAAAGCTAAGCTGCACCAAATGCTTGCAAATCAGATGGCATATGATCACTTCAGAGAGCAAGTATTTTTTCAGTTTTCCCCAAGGTCCGCGGGTATGGGAGTTTTTTCGCCATTTTGGAAGGAACCCTTGATTTGGAAAATTTTGACAGTTTCTGAATGGACTAGGGCTCGGGATTACTTTCCTGAGTCTCAAAGATACCCTGATGAGTAAATTATTTTCACCTTTCCTGAAGGTCACTGGATATGGGAATTTAAAAAATTTTCCCCAAAGTCCGCAGGTATGGGAGTTTTTTCGCTGTTCCAGAAGGGACCTTGGATTCGGAAATTTTTGACAGTTTCCAAATGGACTAGCACTGGGGATATACATGAAGTTGGAATACTGGCTACACAGCAGGCCTTAAAAGATGTTGGACAGTAGGATTTGTGAACCTGGAAAGTGTTTTGTTGTTGTTGTTCTGTTTGTTTGCTGCTGCATTGTATCAGGAAGGACCTATTTGGAGGACTTCGGAGATAATCCTTAACTCAGAGAGACTAGGGACAAATAATAGAATGTCATCATTTCTGTTACTATTTATGGCACATTGGCTAAAAATCTTTAAAGTATTTTGGTATAAGCAGATACATAGACCCAAATAATTTTAAAACATACTAGCAAGACAATGAGTAGGATCAAACCAAGGTAAAATTTGACACAACTTTATATTCTTACATTCAATAGTACAACTATACATCTATAATTTAGCCACTTTATTTTGTATTCATTAAAAATACTGGTAAGCCTCTCTGCTACTGCATAGGATGGTTCCCTTTTCAAAAGTCTGCTGAGTTGTTACTTTTTCAGTAGTGAAACTGCCTTATTTTATTTTATGGATTACTTACAGGCAGTTTCTGTCCTTTCCAGAGCTGGCAGAGATTGAATCAGTAGTTTATTCTATATTAAAAACTACACTGGTAACTTAGATATTCAGACTACAATTGTAGGTTAAACTTTCAGATTGTATTAAAATAAACTCACCACCACCACCACAGCAGCAGCAAATATTGTCTCTATATCACTATCTGCCAATTCAGGATGACATTCCATGCATCTGATAATCCACAAAGCTTCTGCTTTGCACTTGTTGGTCTTTAAGGCACCATGAGATTAATTGTTGTAATAAACTTTTGTATACATCTGTGTCCATAAATGGTATTGCTTTAGTGAGGATCTTATAATGGTTTTGTTGTTTTTAATTGTCCTGGAGTTGATCTTGACTCATTGCAATCCTGTGGACGAGGCATCTCCAAGACTCCTTATTCTCCATTGATCTGCTCAAGTCCTGCAGACTCATGCCCATGTCGACTCTGACTGAGTCCAACCATCTTTCTCTCTTTCTACTGTCTTCTGTGTATTGCTTACATTTGCTGTCTTCTGTTTATTGCTTACATCTATGGACTAAACCCCATATAGGGTCAGCATAAGTTGGAAATTACTTGAAGGCACACAGCAAGAACCAATCTTGAAGTGAAGGCTCATGTCAAATCAGAAATTAAAATATTTGGTTTCTGGAAAATCAGTAACAATAATAAGAAGGATTCCACATACTTCCTATAACTGGATGGAAAGGCACGACTACTGCTGAACTATGAAGAACTCATTCATATTGGCCAATAAAGCCAGGAAGTCTTGTTGGAATACAGTTTTTATGCTTGAAATCTATGGCTTAACCCTGAGAAGTTGGGTCTACAGTTAAACTAAGACTGAATGACAAACCGCTACTTTTCTTAGGCCACGTTTACATGTCACAAGCCAAAATTTAACCAAATTCTGGCTTGCTGGAGACCAAGCAGTATGTCAGCACCTGAAGCTAGATTGCTCCCACAAAGCATGGGCCTTTGTTCTATTATATGTTTAGCATGACATGAAAACATGATAGGAGCTAATATCCTAACTTATTTCTCCTTCAAAAGGGAGAGTCAGAAGCATAAAACAAACAGGCATTTCCCAAGTTTGAATGTCATTCTCAACAAACCACACACCAAAGCTCCAGTCAACGAACTGAAGTGACTGGGACTTCCCAACAATAAGCCAGGTTTCTTGTGGAACCTAGACTTAGCATGGCATCCAAACTGCCTTTTGAATCATTTATGAATCAGAGCTTCCCAAAACTGAACTTTTATAAAAGCATGCAGCCAGCTGTGGATACTTGCAACATCAAGCAGAGTCAGTGAAGCATAGGTAAGCTATAGAGTATATATAGCATGCATATGCATTGCATTTTCACACACTCACATAGCCTGCACACGTTTTCCTCTTGACATTACAAAAAAGCACCGCATGTGCACATGACTGGTTTGCAGCACCAGATAATGGTCTCAATTTATATGTCGATTTGTGAAGTGGCACAGTCCCCATGATGGGTTTGGAAGGGAACCATAGCTCAGGAGAGCATATGCCTGGTATGCAATTGGTCTCTGGTTCAAAAGCTGGGATCTCTAGCCCAAAGTGCCTCGTGTAAAAAGGTTCAAAGAGGATACTTACTGGAATAGATAGTCTAGTGGTCTGAAGCTTGAAGACAGCTTCATGTGTTTGACTTCACATGGTAATAGGATTTCTCATAAACTGCTCCCAAAGAAAGTCATGAAGCTCCCTGAAAAGCTGGCCTGATCTTTGATGTGGTTCTGTAAGATTCTGATACTTTTGTTGTTAAGAGGTTATAAAGTATGGTCGTACCACTCTTGTGAACTGTACATTATCATCCTGAACAGTCACATAAAAACTGAACATGCTAGCAACCAGTATGATGGGGCTACAAAGAAACTGATTGAAAAACTATTATGAAAGGTTTGAGTTTTATAGCAAGACAGCCCCGTGACATTAGTGCATATACCATATTAAAAAATGTGTGGTTGGAAAGATTATTTAGATAGATGAATTTCATAAATGAACCCATAATATCTGAATATTCTCACTTTCATAATGTTTTCTTGCTCTGAATGTTGATATCTGTTACCATGATCTGTGAACAAATCCTGCATAATTCTCTCTTGCTATTATATGCTCATTGTAATAAAACCATATTTGCACAGAACAGGCATGCAGTGAATTCAGTTAACAAAATTTTGCTAGTAACTAATGAAGCCTAAAATGTAAACTGTTGAATTTTGATAAGTCTGTATGCAAAAGGATCTTGTAGCACCTTTGAAACTAATTATTGTGAGATAGAAGTTGTAGCATAAGCTTTCATTCACTAGGTCTATGTCCTTAGTCTCTGAACGTTTATGCTACAACAACTTCTTTCGCACAATTATGCTCAAAGGGGCTAGAAAATCCCTTTGTATACTGATATTCTAGACTAATAAGGCTATGTCAATGGATTTACTGGTTATACCCATGAATACCAGTATAGGTTTCAAGTTCGCCAGACTGTCCTACGTTGGTGGTCAAGAGCAAATCAAGAGTTAAATTATAGCAAGGAAACTGACAGATAAATAACAAAAAAATAATCACACATTAGAATAATGGGAGTTTCCTCTGTTTATATTTGTGATATCTTGACTCCCCAGTTCCTTGTCATTGCCAAAGGACTACATATCAGTGAAGTCAGGGTTGGCCAAAGGAAAACATTCATTGCTGCTTTCTTCAGTGCAATATGCCCTTTGAAAAAGGGTACATAAAAGCCAAAGTGAGCTATAGATCCTGCCACTGATTCCAAACAATGGTTTGTCTTTCATAAAGTATGTCACACATGGAGAGAGGAACAAAGTTTTGACAAGAAAATAAATGCTGAGATGGGTAAGTACATGTTCTTGGCTCCTTCCTTCTTTTTCCTGCTCTCCAATTCCATTACTTTTTTGTTCTTGAACGAGAATAAAACAGTAAGAACGCATGACATTGTATGTGGATAGCTGTGTAAATGGTTAAAAAGGGGGGGGGGATTTATTCTCAATGTGTTATCTATATTTGACAGTATGGAGACACCTCTTATCGGTCATTTCCTCAGTCATCGGAGCCTCAATAAACCTTCTGATTTTGCTTCCTCCCTGATTCTACAACACCAGGAGGGCTTGCCAAGCTCTCAGTGAGTCAAACTGGGTGTGACTAGTAGGCTGCAGTGCAAAAGGCCTGCTGTGTGTCACATTATGGAAGTTAAATAACAAGAATATACATTACAAATTTCTAAGGGACAGTTCTAAAAATGGTTTTTGTAAAAGCCCTTAGAATAATAGAATCACAGAGTTGGAAGAGACCACAAGGGCCATCCAGTCCAACCTCTTACTATGCAGAAACACACAACCAAAGCCGTCTTGGCAGATGGCCATCCAGCCTCTGTTCAAAAACCCCCAAAGCAAACTCTCCCACACTCTGAGGCAGTGTATTCCACTGTCTAACAGCTCTTACCACCAGGAGGTCCTTCATGCTCCACCCTCAATATGACATCCCTTCAAATATTTAAACATGGCTATAATGTCACCTCTTCACTTTCTCTTCCCTAAGCTAAACATTACCAGTTCCCTAAGCCTCTCCTCATAGGACATAGTTTCCAAACCTTTTCACCATTTTGGTTGCCCTCCTGTAGTCATGATCCAGTTTCTTAATACCTTTCTTGAATTGTGGACACACTATTCCAGGTGAGGTCTGACCAAAGCAGAATAGAGTGGCATCCTTCTTACTACTTTAAAAAAGGTATGCTAATGTCTGTGATATATTTTCAGTCTGAGGACTTCATTACTGTCAAGTTATTTTTAAAAAAGAGACTAGAGAGTGTATTTTAAGAGTGTGACATACTTTATAGGAGGCATGGATACCCTTGTGGCCCCTTGGGTGCTGCTGGATTGCAACTCCCATCAGTCTTGGCCAGCACAAGCAATGAAGAGTTGTTGCCTGCAGCATCTAGAAGGCCACAAGTTGTGATGGCTGCTTTATAGACAGTCCCTGAACAGCTGAATCATTATGTTTTCTTTTCTAAGTTCAATGCAGCAGCACTTAGTTCTGTAGCTCACAGATTCTTATGGCTCAGTGCCACCAGAGGATATTAATACATCATCACCAACATTTGTGAATTTACTACAATATGACTTTTTGTTCAGTTTCATCCATTTTTCTTCTGCATTGTAATTCAAAAATACAGTATATTTGATATATACACATATGCGTGCCCAAGATTTTCAGCTGGATATCAGTGCTTTACAGCACAACCCTATGAATTTTTATTCAGAAGTAAGCCCCACTGTATCCAATGGGGCTGACTCCAATATACATATGCACAGGATTGCAGCCTTAGTGAACCATATATATATATATATATATATATATATATATATATATATATATATATATCGCTATTCAATAGAAAACATAAAACATTGATACAAATATATAAAAGGACATAATCAGTATAAAAAGCTTATATTTATAAAAAATACTTTGTTTTAGGCATCAGTCTTCCCCTGAGGGTATACCACATATGCTGGATTTATAAATATTGCTCTGCGCTGCAGCTCAAAGTTCATCTCTTCCAGGAAGTGTAGATTGCTCCAGTCATCTGACATGCCTGCAGTGGTTGCCTCAGGATATGTTCCCTAGCTTAAGATGATGATGAACAACAGCATCAATGGGCCTCCGAAAAATCTGGAGAAGATTCCTTCTTCCACATATGGAAGATACAAGAGCAGGACCAATAGGGGAGAAATGGTGAATTATATGGCTGGGCTTTCAGTGTTTCGCTTCCTGCAACAGTTCACTGGCTTTTCTGGACCCAGTCCCAGCTATCTTCATTCTCTTGCCTATTCTTCTCAGCCTCAATGATTTCTTTGTATTTTCTACGAAAGAAGCCCATCTGAAAATAGAAATAAGACGGTTTATGAACAACTGCAACTGGACCAAATGTGTTACATTTTGTATGTATACTCATCTCAAGTCAACATGTTGTTAAACTAGATTCCTAGTACTGAAATCCCAATAACGTAAATAGAATTCATTAAAACAAGAGTAGGAAAATGCAACTGTGAACAGGGAGGACTCCATATAAACTGGATGACAGCAGAATTCTGTCTAAAGTAGGTGGCTCTTCTTAGAAACGTATGGGAAAAAAGCTAAGAGATTTTGCTACTTCCTCAGATATTATTACCCATCTTTTACCCGAACAGCTAAATCCTTCTCAAATGATCTCAAGTTTCATTTTGGGAAAATGTCAAGGACAACACTTATGTAGAAAGGTTATACTGGAATTACTATAGGGAAAAATGCATTTACTCCACTTTTTTGCATTAGCAACTTTGGGATGTATTGTCCAGGAGGAGAGCCCAATTGTATAATCACAGTCTTGGCAAGCCAACACTGGGAATTTCTCCTCCATGTCCCATTATAAGCAAACAAGAATGCAATCTTTCTGGACAGACTGTGCTTGTTTCCGATGGGAGATCGCATTTATTGCCTCTTAGACATTTTTCAACCCTTCTGTTCAGTTCAGAAGTTGTAAAGTTGCCATTTTGTTGCTGGACATTTAATATTAATCAATGGCTTTACAAGTCCCCAATCTTGACTAAAACAATTTGGTTGTGTAAACATTCGGGTCTCCTGTTCCTTACTGGGATTTTTATGCCCTTTCCATAAACAAAAATGATTGTAATAAAGTGGTTTGGGTAACTGTTCAGGAGTAATTGCTTAAATATAGCAGCATGCCATTGAGATCATTAAGTCAATATTTTGTTCATTGTAATTAAACATTTATGTAACTCCTACTGTTTTAAACCTGTTTTCACCCTCCTGCAGGGTGTGATGTTTTAGTCTACCTCCATCAGTCAGATGTTATTACCCTCTTTCTCAACACGGGAGCTTATTGAAAATGGCTTTGTACATTAGCTTTGATCCTGCTATGCTTCTCTTAAACATGACTTTTTAATTAAAAATCTTTTATCTAATTAAATGTCCTACAAAACTCTAGAACTTTGGGACCTATTTAGGCTCTATTCAAATATGTTGGCCATACACAAAAAAGTTATTACCCAGAAGGGGTTTCAAGCCCAAGCATATCATTTAAAGAAGTGGTTATATACTTGCATGATGCATTAACCCACCAGGAATGTGCACCCAGCATCATGGTTATATCAGGCCTTATTCCTTGATCTGAAGGATATGTGTATATCTCTCTTCTGTGCTACCAGTGCATACAGCAAATATCCATTTTGATTGTGAAATAAAGGGACTTCAACTCAAACCATAACAGCTCAACAGCAAATTCTATAGTTCTTATACATGAAGTGAAACTTCCAAGGCCAAAGGCCTGTGATGTACTTTGTGTATGGTTGCCCTTAATCATTGTTGGAGAGATTTTAGATGTCATTTTAGTTGTTGTTATTGGACTGAGTCTTCTGAGAGGGCAATTTTATTGGAAACACATTATACCATCATTTTAGCTTCTATGTTGATTTACTATCACATTCCAGATTTAATTCCTTTCATGAACAAGACCCTAGAATGTGTGGTGGCTTCCCAGATCCAGAGATTTCTGGAGGAAATAGATTATCTAAATCCATTTCATTCTGACTTTAACCCTAGTTACAGGACAGAAATAGCTTTGGTCATCTTGGTGGATGATCTATGTAGGGAACTGGGTAAGGAAGTGTATCCCTGTTGTTTCTGCTGTATGTCTCATCAGCTTTCAATATCATCAACTATTGTACTCTTCTGCACTGCCTCTCTAGGATGGGGCATGGGGTATTGTTTTGCAGTGGTTCTGGTCCTCCGACCTGGAAGGGCAAACTCAGAAGGCGGTGCTGGGGGATTTCTGTTTGAAACTTTGGATGTTGGCCTGTTGGATTCTTCACCCTCAGTTTTGTCCCTCGTGCTGTTTAAAATCTACATGAAAATGGTGGGAGTTTGGGGGTTCTATGTCACCAATATGCTGATGACACTCAACTTTATCTCTCCTTTTCACATGATTTTAAGGAAGCTGTCTCAGTACTGAACCAATATTTGCTGTCAGTAACGGACTAGATTGGTGGTTCTCAACCTTGGGCCCTCCATGCATTTTAGACTTCAGCTCCCAGAATCCCGTATCATTTGGGCAAGCTGGCTGGGACTTCTGGGAGTTGAAGTCCAAAACATTACAAGAGCGAAAGGTTGAGAACCATTGGACTAGATGAAGGCAAACAAATTAGGGAATAGTGACTCTGCCTGTGCTGGATGCTGTAGCCCCTCCCCACCCCGAAATCTGAGGCTTGCAGCTTGGGTGTTTTAAACTATTGTACATTGTTTTACAGTGACTATTTTGCATTATTTTTATTAAGTTTCAATTGATTCTTTTTGTGAGCCCTGGTGGGTCCCACATCAGGAGAAAGACAGACTAGAAATGAAATGAATAGTTCAAGGCATTAATTATGACATACAAGAGCTTAAATGGCCTGGCCCGCCACACCTAACCATCTCCACCCATCTGTTCCACTAGTTCTTAATATCCTATTAACCATGTTGTCCATTGCCCAAATCAGATCAAAAGGGTACAGACAGAGGCATTCTTGGTGGCTGTACAGCTGCTTTAGCATATTCTTCCTCTGGAGAGATTCTAAAGTCTATGCCTGCATGTTTCGGTGGATTATAAAGATCTTTGTTGCACAGCCACTTTACCAAGTAATTCAACAAGTGAAGAAGAACACAACTGCCACATTACTTACATTCTTTAAAATATGCACAGATTTTTTGATTGATATCCCTTTAAAATGGCTTGCTGAGCCCTAAAGGTGCCTGTTTTTCACACAAACCACATCCTTTGAACATTAAAATCTACACTTGAAGTTATGATCAAAATTACAGAAATGCTTTTTAATTTCCTCCAGGGCCAAACAAGCAAGAGCAAACTATTTCCTACTGTTCTTTTAATAAAAAAATGTGTGCTTGCAAAACATCTGCTTCAAGAATTATCTCTAAAAGTTTGTTCTAACCATTTCAGGCATTTGTATTATTTCACAACTGGATAAAGAATATGTTCATAGGGCCTCTCGCAAGCAATAAAAGACTTGGAAAAGTTAATAAATATTAATGAGGCATGAATCCCAGAACCTACAGGTGATCCTGCTAGAAAAACAAAGATGGAATTTGCTGAAATCTGAATGAAGTGTTCTGAAATCAAGCCACAACAGTAAGAACACAACAGGAATATGGCAACACACATACCATCACAGCCAGCCCTCCCATTAGGCTGAATGTTATTATTGACTCAGGCTGCAGATGCAAGGGAGGGGGAGAACAACACACCCTCTTGGCTATTACTCCACATCTGTTTCCTTCTGTAACACAATTTGTCCCGAGTTCCCTAAATTGCCCTGATGCCTCATGTGTGTTGAAGGAGACTTGCTTATCACCAGTGATGAAGTAAGATTGAGCTGGCAGACCATACAGCTTCTATACACGGCTCAGGGTGTGACTTGTGACTGTTTCCTATGTCTTACCTATCTCACACCTATCTATTGTTTTGAGGATAAAATGTGGACAATGGTCATGAACCTTAAACTTCTTGGAGAAATGCTGGTATATAACTGTGACCAACGTGCCCCCACCCGCCCCCAGCCATTGTTCTTGTTTGTGCCTACAACCAATTGTGCAATAGATATTAGGGGTTTGGGTTGGATGAATTTCATGCAACTTATCAGCACTTCATTTATTTTGGTTGTGGTGTTTTTGGTGATTATACCATAACGACATAACGAAGAGATCAATATGGAGGGAACAGATATAAGGAAAACTCAGGAGAAGGGACAAAATTTAAGAGAAAGAATTATTAGGGAGAAAAGGCATATGGTGAAAGATGGAGGACCAGTGAAGGAGAACAGGGCTGAATTTAAGCAAAAACTCACTACCAAAATATACATAATAAATATGCATGGCAAGGGGTTGGACTGGGTGGCCCTCGTGGCCTCTTCCAACTCTATGGCCTGTTACAGACTGCCAAAATAAAGGTGCTTCGGGTCTCTTTGGAGGTATGCTGTTTAAATGATGCATGGGTCCTAAGAGTCCGGAGGTCGCGCCAAAGCCACACTCCATTCCTAACCACTGGAGTGCAGCTTTGGTGCAGCTTCCAGATTCTTAGGATGCATGCATAATTTAAATAACATACCTCCAAAGAGACCCGAAGCAGCTTTATTTTGGCAGTCTGTAACAGGCCTATGATTCTATATACAGGTCCACTGCTGTTATTTCTACTGATGTTTTATGGCAGAGTAGTCAGGATGAGGAACTGGGACTTGAGAGAGCCAGCTTCAAAGCCCCAACCAGTCATGATATGCCAATCTCTCTCTGACCTATCTCACAGGATTGTTGTGAACATTTAAAAGGGAGGAGTTCAGTTCACTGATGATACACACAGAGACATACAATTTACATAAATGGCACAAAGACTGGAATCCTGTGGCACAGTACATTAGTGACTGTTGACTGCACTTGTATCCCAGGGTTGTACCATGGTGGTAAGAAAAGGCAAACAAAATATTCTGGCTCTAAGCAGCCTATTATGCTAAAGTATCCACAGCTGTTTTCCTTGTATTACTACTGTCTATACCAATGTAGAATACTCACAAGATTCTGGGCGTAGTGTGCAGAACTCATTCATTCTATTAATTAGCTGAACTGCACAAGTCAGCAATACCTCTGCCCCCAGCCTGTATAGGAGCTGTTCCCCTCTTGATGTGTTTCCCTAGGATTGCATTATCTTATTAGTAATAGCAACACAACTGAGTCCCAGTAGAGTGGGCATGAATGTGAAGCTTGCATGCAAACACCAGTTTCTGGATCCTTTAGCTAACTAAGCAAACTCAGCTGCAACATAAAAGTTGCCATCTAGCATAGCTACACTGCCATCTGCTGCATTTTTGGGAGAGAACTTTTAGAGTGGGAATTTTATTTCTATTTGGAGAACAACAAAGGAGAATGTGGGGATTAATCCAAGAGAATGTCAAAAGCAAAAGTAGTCTAATATCTAAAATGCAACTTTAAAAAAATCTTTTCTGCCCCATTACAAAAATAGGCTGCTGAAAACAAAAATAGACGGCTGGAATGAAACAATAATTAATCACCACAACAAGAAGAGACAACCAAAGGCTCGGATGTCTAGTGAACTGCCAAGAGAAACAACTCAGGAAAGGTTAGCTAGAAGGCATGAGTAGAAGGGGAAAGTTATTTCCATTGCAGCTCCTTGACAAGCAATGCAATGGAAAGGTTACAACTGGATGTGAACTGCCAGTCCTGAGGCACACAGAGCAAGAGTCCTAAGCAAATGGAACTTTCCAGGTTCAAATGATGGGGTATATAGAAGTCCCACATTAATACTAGGGATGTAAACTTTTACTTATTTCATTCGTGAACATGAGAGTGAAGAACCCTACTTCGCAGGTACAACTCTAAAGTTTTTGCACAGTTTTATTTTTATTTTATTTTTTGCATTTTGAAACTTTTGGGAGGGAAGAAGAAAATCATGCCTTTGCACATAATACACAGAAAACAGCAGATTTTTGTACAAAGAGTGTATTTTGTGCAAAACTCTGCAGTATTCAAGGCACTGAATTTGAGTTTCACACAGGTTTTTTGCATAACGGATTTTTGCCAAAATGCAAAACTGCTCACAGCAGTTGATTATTTTTTCAATGATGTGTCTTGATGGATTGAGTTATTCCTTCTAATGAAAGACACAATAATCTATAAACAGGAAAAGAGAGCTCTGGTGAAGTGATTACCAGCCAAGTATGCAAGGCTTCTGCACATTTATTTACTAAAATTTTAGTCATGATAGATAACAGGTCTTCTGGAGACGTGACCCCTTCATATGTGACCAGAACTACACTTACCATTGGTGGCGGCCTCAGGCTACAGGTCTGAAGTATTATAGAAGGCCAGTAAATGGTAAATTCTTGATTTAATTAGCATGCTATTGCTTTACTGCATATACGTTTTCCATGCTAGGATCAGTGTGAGTTGCCCATGAATGTATGTGAGTTCCTAATGGGTGTGCAAAACAACAACTGTGCACAAGAAGACATAGAGAATGTGTTCAACCCAATATATAGATACATATATAGAGTGACAACATATGAACAAAGGGTATGTTTGGCATCTGCCTTCTCCTCTTTCCATTAACCGAGAATAGACTTCCTGTCCCCAGTCATAGAATGAGAGAGCTCTTGAGCTGGAAGGGACCCCAAGCATCACCTAATACACTTTCCTGCCAATACAGGAGACTGACAGCTTATGAAACTGATCATTTTCCAAATACAGCCACAGTTTTTGAGCTTTATGATCAATCCTGCAAGCCTACAAATCATTTACTTTCTACAATAACCCTAATATAAAATAAATTATTTTAGGACAGTAGTAACACTAAATGTTCTGATCAAGGAACTTGGCATGATTCATCCAAACATACATCCTTTTAAAAAACTTGGAGACCTGTGGAAAAACTTAAGAGATACTTACGTAATCCCACCTTCACTGAAATCGATGAAATTTAAATACTCTTAATTTTGAATGGATCATCTCCATTTTACAAAACATAGTTATGACAAATTTGTCTACAAAATCCTGCATTGCAGTGAAGATAGTAAACAATATCAGATGTCCTACCAACCTATTTAACTCATCAGAGACAAAGACAGAAGAATTTTTACTCCAAAAATCTTTTTTAAAGGATACAAGTACGTTCATGTTTCACAAATTCCAGCTGGAACACAGTAGTAGCTCTATGTCATATCAGTCAGGGAAATTACTATTTTTCCCCCCAATATGCTACTCCTTTTTTCTTTATACAAAAATATTCAAATGCCTCTGGCATCGCTTTAAAAAGTTTACATTTAGGCAAAACTTGAAACACTACTTCTGAGGTCAATAAAAGAGTAACGTAAGTAAATTATGGTCCATTTGGCCTGCCAAAAATACAGGCTATTTGACAGAAAAATTGTATCTTTCCCATAATTATTCCCATAAACAACCATTATGCCTTTGGTTCAACCAGTGGTAATGCAGATCAAGGAATTAATACTTCAGTTCTCAGAACTATAGAGCTCTGGAGGATTTATTTTTTAAAACACAACTGCTGTTTTATTTTATGTCTGAGAATTTTGCAATTGTATGTACTTATTTGCAATGTTAAAGTTGACATATATAGTATATCTTGGCTTTGGTTCTTAAGAATACTAGTTATGCAGAAAGGGTCACTGACAAAAAAAGGCTTCTTGCCTTCCAGTGGATTAAATATGTTTATATGGTGCCAAGATAAAAGCTAGAATGTCTAACTGTTTCTGATGTACACATTGTCCCCATTGGCTAGACTATAAACTCAGATAGACTGTTTATCCACATGATGACAGAGGATGTATTGCCTTTACAAGCCCACCAACAAAGCCCAAATTATATGTGGAGAACAAACTGAAATACTGTGAAAAGTGAACAAAGTTTGACCAAGCTTCTATTTATATGAAGTGGTAATTGTGCATAATCCATCTCATTTCTCTAAAGTATCTGCCACAACACTATACATATAGTAACACTTCTAGTGCTCATTAGTAGCTCAGATGTGGGTAGTTCTGTATATGAAACACATATCCAAAAATCTCATCAGGCGTTTCCCATTGTAATAAAAGGATTTGTTTGTAGCAGCTGTGGTTTTGGGCCGAGTGGCCTCTCCTTTCTTTTACTGTGAAGTGTCTGGGTGCCTGGAAGAGAAAAGGGTCTCTAATTTCGTTCTCTTTGGGCTGCTTCGTGACTGTAGCATATGGAATGAACTGCATGTGTGAATCAGCCATCACAGAGAAGATGGCATTTTCCCTTGGCCATGTAGATCATGTTTTTCATTGAAGGCACATTCAGCATGAGTTCTCCAAGGCTAAGCTATCAAGTGACATAGGTGGATTGGAAAACTGACCCTTTGGAGTCTATTTACATAGGGGTGCCTTACTTAAGCAATCATTCCATCATATCCCACCCTTTCTCCCAAGAAGCAAGTCACACATCTTGGGAAAGTCAACCACAGGGGGGGAAGGGGGCCAAAAAGGCCCTTCTGAACAAATATGGCCAAGAAAACCCCACAATAAGCTCACTTTAGGATTGCCATAACTCAGAAACAACTTGAAAGCAACAACAACTAGATCACACATCTATCTTATAAAGAATTTCAATGTTACTGTCCAAATTAGCAAAGAAAATTTGGTACTTTTGCAATGTGCTAATATTGTGATGCTAAAAACAAAGCTGGGGTGAGGAAGGTATAGGTGATTCTGAAGTGCTCGTTTCAGATTTTATCAAATAGGACACAGCACAAACTTATAAAAGCTCAATCATAAAGCTATAAAGGTATCAACTGGTTTTAAAACACATATAAGCTATATGGGTCAAGACTTGACTTGGAGCTGAAGTTTCCTTGCTTCATTTGGGAATATGATGTTAACCTATAAAAGCCCAGATCAGGCTATTGCCTTGTAGTCTAGAGCAATGATTCTCAATTAGATGTTACTGATTTCAACTCTCAGAAACCTTAGCCAAGCGTGCTCAATGGTCATATATTCCAGAAGTCTAAAACATTTGGACACCCAAGGATGGAAAAGCAGTGAACCAAAGGGCCATCTTCACTAGCAAAAACCCTGGCTGTACCTTAAGATTAACTTCAGAGTTTCTGTGTCGGTGGGTAAGATCAGGACGTTCTGAGTTGTGACCCCAAAACATTTCAAGAACATTTCAAATGGAATATTTTTTTAAAATCTCCTCTAAATTTAAAGAGATAAGACAAGACCTCTGTAAAATTATGGCACTGGGTCATTTCACAATAACATTTTCATCTGGAAGTATTCTTATTGTTATGAGAAGGTGTTAAATTTCACGCACTATATCAGACTTACTGAAATCTGCACTTAAAATAACTGTTTTCTAATAAGTTAAATATGCCTTTTTTTCTCTCCCCCATGTGCTGTATCACTAAATTGGCTTTGGAAAACTTGGAAAAGCAACGCTGGTAAAATATAAAAACAATTGCTTATTTAAAAGCTCACTATGAGCTTATCCATGCTTGCTTGGTTGAAAAAGACACTTTGTTCGATAGAACATTTTTTTTTCCAGATAGGCCTACACAGGACGGGCGCCTATTTTCTGAACTATCACTTATCTGGGTTACACAGCCCGTATTTGGATCTTTAAGCTTGTAGCCCTACAGTCTCATAACAAGGAATACATTCTATTGATCTTATTTGGCTTACTTATGAGTACAGGGTTGCACTATCAGTCAAAGTCCTATGAATACTCTTCATCTCCATGAAAAAGAAGTTGTAAAGATGGGAAAGCCTGCTTACAACCATCCAATCACAGACTTCAGAATGCTGTGAAGAGGAGCCTATGTAAGAAAGGATAGATGCTGCTCTGCTAAAGAAAGAGACAAGAACAAGAGGAAATGGGGTTAGGGCAGTCAGAGACAGAGTGAAGACCAGGTAGGCAGAGAGGAATTTGTAAGATCTGAATAGGGATTTTGGAGCTAGGAATGAAGAAAGAGTTCATGTTTGTGTTTGATACCTAACAAATTTTTACTGAAATTGCTTTCTACAACTGTGTATAACTGTTTAGATTTAAGAACTGAAATGGTAGATGGTTGCACTTTACCATACTGAACCCACTGATCTACACAGCCACATGTTCAGTATAAAGGTCACCTTGAGGCCTGGCTGTCATAACCAGGGAGGGAGCCTGTGGGTAAAAGGGCAAGATGAATGACTGGAGCACAAGAGTTGGAACTGCAGGGCCGGCCTAGGGTTCTGTCTTTGCAAAGGAGCTGACAGTACCGTTTCCCTGAAAATAACACATACCCATAAAATAAGCCATAGCAGGATTTCTAAGCATTTTCAGGGAAACAGGGTAGTATCAGCTCCTTTGCAAAGAAAATAAGACATACCCATAAAATAAGCCGTAGCAGGATTTCTAAGCATTTGCGCAATATAAGCCATACCCCGAAAATAAGACATAGTGATAGGCCTAGCACAGAACGGAAAGGGGCGAAGGGAGCGGAAAGACTGGGGCCAATGGTTCTAAAGGAAACAGACTCACAAGAAATTCAGGATAGAATTCCGGGTTAGGAGAGTTATAATAATGTTCCAGAAGAAGAAGACAAAGGTTAATAATAATAATAACAACTATATTTGAATAAATGTAGATTGTTGTACCATACTTAATAAAAATAAGACAGCCCCTGAAAATAAGCCATAGTGTGTGTTCTTGAGAAAAAAATAAATATAAGACAGTGTCTTTTGGGGGGGGGGGGGAGAGACAGTAGATGCAAAGTGGATCTGTATAAAACAGGGGCTCCAAAAGAAGATGCTGGACCATACTAACTGCATAGGAGAGAACATTTTTTTTTCATCTTGCTGCGAGTCTTGCAAGCTCACTAAAGATGAGCAATTTTTGGACTAAAATGACAGGCTATGCCGAAAATCACCAGCAAAGAATAAAATATCCATCCTTTCCTGTTAGAAAATGTTGGCTGTGGGTTTTAGTCAGTGATATAAAGACAAGTAACACAGTGTGAGGCCACAAAGAGGGAAAAGTGCACAGGCAATATTGTAACAAATCTCTGCCCTCAATTTCAATTTGAAGTTGGCTGTTCTTTCATAACATTTAAAGTGTTTTTCAACTGTCCAAATAAGACAAGGGGTGTTTATAGGAGTGCTTTTGAACATTCTCCTAACCAGTGTGTGTATATTTGTGGCCAACTCTATGACAAACATTGTAAAATGTTCTGTTTATTTAATTTTGTGAAAGGAAATTTCAGGTTTTCTAGTTGCTTTATTAAGAAGGGCACTACAATGCCACTGTAATCAAAAGCATATGACAGTTCAATTAGATCCCTCCATGGCAGCCGTGACTTTATCCTTAGGATATTATACTTCAAGGCATGTCTCTAAAATGGGATGAGGGGGAAATATTGCAATCTTCTAAAGAGGCAAGACTGGTTTTGTAGTCAGACTGCAGTAGCCATCTCAAGCAGGTGCTTTGGTAAGTCATGAAAGCACATCTAATTATTATTTAGCTAGTTATTTTCCAATTTTACTCATAGAAAGAGGTGTTTGTAGAATTTTTGACTGGGATGGGACTGCCATTAACTGTAATGGTTCAGAACTGACAATATATTTGGCTTCTGAAACACACACATCTTTCAAGACAGTGTTCTCACTCTGAAATTCTTCTCCCCTGCACCCTGAGGACTGGAGACTCAGGGTCAGGTCTTGAGATCACACGACCCTAATCTGCCGTAGTTGCTCCAAAGCAACCTGCAGCCACAGAGGGCCCACATCTCAGAGCTGTAGTTAAATAGATATGTATTTTTCAAGGTGATGCTCTCATCTTGAGATTCTTCACCCTCCCCCTGGGAGTCAAAGGTGTTTATCAGACGAGCTCTTAAAGAGGTACTATTCCAGTGTGACTCCTCTAGCTGCCTCCTGTTGCATGCTGGGATTGGCAGTTTTAAGGAGGGGTATTTAGAATTCTCAGGCAGAGAAGTTCAGCTCCTTAAAACTGCCAATCCCAGCATGCAACAGGAGGCTGCTAGAGGAGTCACACTGGAATAGTACCTCTTTAAGAGCATAGTGTGATAAACATCAAAGTCTTGAGATCTGGGAACCCTAGACCAGGCCCTGAGACTTGGTTTCAGGCCCTGACACGTAGCGCCATATCCTGACACCTGGCAATCTAAGTGGCAGTACTGTAAGCTGACAAGTCTCCTGAAAGATCCTCCTTGATCATTTGCTTACACCAGGGTGGGAAATATATGGCCCATGGGCTTCATATGTGCATCTTGCCTGTTACCAAAAGGCACCACTCAATTTCAGCTGCAAATCACACTGGTGCATTTCAGAGGTAAGCCACAGAAAGGGCTTTAACAGAAGCATTTCTGTATTCTCTCAAGCGTTTTTGCCACTGAAATTTGGTGCCAAATTTTGGAAGTATTGCAGAAATAGCCCATGGTAGGCTCTGGGCAGAATACTGGGCCAACTTAAGAAGTCACTTAAGAGTAATTCACATGCCAATGTCTGATGAAGAAGCATGTGCTTCTGAAGTCTCTTCTATAAAATAAACAGCGTGTATGAAGACTCTTACAGGGGTTAGCTTTCTCCATGCTACATGACAGAAGAACGTTGTAGGAGACATGAGTGCTTGTAACATATTACCAGAGCCTGGAAAAGCAATTTTTTCAGTATACAGTCAGCCCTCCATATTCACGGACTTGACACTCGCAGTTTCGATTAGTCATAAGGTTAAGGCCTCTAGCCCAGGCATTCCCTGTCCCTGTCCCTCCAGGGCTTTTCCCCTCAGGAGAAAAAGTCCAGGAGTCAACTCTGTGTTTTTCTTGGCCAGCCAGGCAGTGATCCAGCTGGGAAAGGGAGGAGGGACCTCCATCCCCCCAAGTCCCTTTGCCTGCCCCATCACTCCCTGGGCTGTCCAAGGGGTGATGGGGCTGGCAAATGAAGGAGGAGACTCCTTCCCCTGCCAGGGTCCTATGCCTGCCCCATTGCTCCCTGGGCTGTCCCTGTATTTCACACACCACTTGGATGCACACACCCTCCAAAATTTCACTTATGAAAACTGGGACTCATGTGGCCAAGAAACACCAAAGTGTGGTCAAGATGGCAAAGGTTTTTAATCAGATATGCTAGGAGATATCAGAATGACTAGGGAATAGTTGGAGATCCTCCTAGCAAATAAGCTGAAGCCTTGTGGAGGTTCTTCTTTTCATTCTCCCACTGTGTGTGTCAGAGGTAGAGGAGGATCTGAGGTCTTTGTATAAAGGGAACAACACAGTCATATTGTGAGACAGGGGTATAAAGAAGGAATGAAGCAGAAAATGAGAGAGAGAGAGAGAGAGAGAGAGCACATGAGCACACCTCTGAGCTTTTAGGATGTCTCTCTGGGGACCTGTAGGTTAATGAAATTGCTGCCTATAAGTGTCTCCTACTAGACAATACTTGCATGTGGGTAAATAAACTAAATATTGAAATAACATCACAAGTCTCCAATTATCTCTATTCCAAGTCAAATGTGGATGTCTCATTGCTTGATAACTATGTCTCCTTGTGAGCTTGTGTGACATTGTCAAAAGATAATAAAAACAGAAGATATGACAACAACAATGTAACCCTTGTAGATAGAAGGGTTACCCTGTTGTTGTCACATCCTCTGTCACATCCTTCCTTCTGGCTATATGTAGATACGTGTGTGAACCCATATTTTGCTTATGCTGTTATGTTCAGTTCTGTGAAAAATGTGTGCCATATTGAACCAATAATTTCACTATGTCTTCTGTAATAGTATCAGCTAAGGATAATGTGTCTCCCTTGAATGAGTGCCTGGAGGAGGTAATGGGTTGGATGAGGAAAAATAAACTGAAACTCAATCTAGATAAGATGGAGGTCCTTATTGTTAAGCATCCTAGCCTGGGTTTGGAGATGTGTCATGCGGTCTTAGATATGGCTACACTTCCCCAAAACACTATTCACAGTTTGGGAGTGCTCCTGGATCCATCATTCCAAATGACAGCCCAGAGAGATGTGATGGTTAGCAGTATTTATTATCAGCTTCGGCTATTACCGTGTTTCCCCGAAAATAAGACACTGTCATTTATTTGGGATGGGAAAAGAGGCCAGAAAAATGGTCTTGCCATTGAGAGGAATTGATCGCTTCTTGGCCTTTTGGCTAAGATCAAGTGTAGTATTCAAATACAGAAATAAGAAACCAGACTCCTGAGGCTACGCTGCATGCCATTGCGATGGATGCCACGAAGATCGATGCATCCCTCCTAGCCCCATGGCAAAAGATCGACGCGCTTAGGGTTTTCCTCCTCCCAAGGATTGACTTTGCTCTTTGAGGTTCGTCAGTCCAGAAAACAGCACTTAGTAGAGTCGACCGAGCAATCACAGCTTCTTTGAAGAAGTGGCTTAGCCTCCCTAAGCGTGCGACCAACGACATTCTGCACATTGCTCAACAACATGGAGGATTAGGAATCCCTAAGCTGGGAGATTCAGGGGATGCTGCAACCATCATCCACGCATATCGTCTTCTCACCTGCCCTGACAAGACTGTAAAATCTATCGCTCTAGGTTCCCTAAAAGAAGTCGTCCAAAAACGCATTGCTAGAATTCCATCTGAGAGCGACCTAGCAACCTATCTTTCCGGCTCGCTGGAAAATGAATTTGGACACGATGGCGGTGACTTCTCCTCCCTCTTCACCCGCACCCGGAATGCAACCCGACCTTCTAAGGGAGAAATATACCATCGCGCTTCTGAGCAAGCCTGACCAGGGCAAGGTCTTTGAGGTGACATCGCAATGGGACTCAAGTAACCACTTTATTCCACACGGAGATTTCACCCGTTTCGCTGACTGGCGTTTTGTTCACCGAGCTCGTCTGAATGTTGTGCCTCTTAACGGCGCTGTTAAAACTGGCAACCACGACAAACGTTGCCGTCGTTGTGGTCATCCAAACGAGACGCTTCCACATGTGCTCTGCAATTGCCCTCCACACTCGACAGCCTGGAAACATCGGCACGATGCTGTGATGAATAGACTGGCTAAAGCTATCCCAGCTTCAATGGGCACCATTTCTCTCAATCGAACTGTGCCTGGGACAGACAGCCAACTGAGACCTGACATAGTAATCACAGATGAAGACCACAAGAAGATTACTATTGTGGATGTCACCATCCCCTTTGAAAACAGGAAGCCAGCCATGAGGGAGGCCAGAGAACGGAAACATCAAAAGTACACCCCTCTGGCTGAGGTCCTGAGACAAAAGGGGTACGAGGTCTCTGTCCATGCATTGCTTGTTGGAGCCCTGGGTGCCTGGGATCCAGCAAATGAACCTGTGCTGAGAGTCTGTGGAGTGGGAAAGCGCTATGCAAAACTCATGCACAAGCTAATGGTGTCAGACACCATTAGATGGTCCAGAGACATTTACATTGAGCACATTTCGGGCCATCGTCAGTATGAGGAACCAGCTGCAGTTTTGGTAGAAAAGGAACAGTGAAGTCTCAGTCTTCTTTCCTCCCCCCCTTTTTTCCCCCTCCCCTTCTTTCCCTTCTCCTTCCCTTCTTTCTCTTTTATGGTATGCAACTGTTTGAATATATTAGTGATTGCCATTGGTGATTTAAAGCAAAGGATATATATTTTGGTCTCCTTAGTATGTTCTATCTTATTTTAAAACTGTTTTAACAATTTAACACATCCTAGGAATGAAATTTGCTTATATCTAATTTCTCTATATATTATCATACTACTATGTATTTTTATTTGCAATTGCATTCTTTGGACTTGATATATATTACCGATTGGTTTATGTTAAATTGTACCCTTAAATATTTTCTAATAAAACAATTAATCTGTTCTTCAAATACAGAAATAATCATCTTCTTCTTGAACATTGTCATAACTCTCCAAACCCAGAATTCCATCCTGAATTTCTTGCGACTCCATTTCCTTTAGAACCACTGGCCCTTATTTTTCCGCTCCTTTCCCCGCTATCTTCTGTTTTGCGTCAGGGCTATCACTATGTCTTATTTTATGGGTATGTCTTATTTTCCGGGAAACAGGGTATGTTAGCTGCACCCCTACCTAGAATTGGAGAACTTAAATAGTAGTGTATGTGTTGCTAACCACAAGGTTAGAGTTTTGCAATGCACTGTACCATAGGCTACCTATGTACCAAGTTTGGAAACTTCAGTTAGTTCAAAACATGGCAGTCTGATTGGTTACTGGTACACGTAGGGGGGACCATGTTACACCAATATTAGAATCACTCCACTGGCTGCCAATTAGTTTCCAGGCAAAGCACAAAGTGTTGGTCTTAAAGCCCTACATGGTTTGAGTCAAAGTTACCTGTGGGATCATCTTCTCCAGTATAATCTGTCACATATCCTCAGGTTCTCTGGGAGACATATACTTCAGTCAATCAAAACTGCCTCTGACCCAGAAAACATTTTTGTTGGCCACCCTCAGACGGGGAGGGGGGGGATGAACTTTTCTCTGTTGCTAACCTGCCTGTACAGTTCTCATAGCTAATTGAGGAGAGATAGGTGATACCTGTGGAATGGTTTGGCATTCTTCATTGCAGTTACAAACCCATAACTGCTCCATGTTGTTGTTGTTGTTGTTGTTGTTGTTGTTGTTGTTGTTGTGTGCCTTTTCCTTTTCCTGAGGCTGAAAATATGTAACTTGCCCATGGTCACCCAGTGGGTTTCTATCACCAATTGGGAATCAAACCTGATCTCTAGAGTCATAGTCCAACACTCAAACCACTACTGCATGCTGGCTCTTTTACTACTCCTAAATGATCAGCTAGCATCCTCATCCTTGTGCCTTAACTGGCAACAGAACATATCTTCATCTCTTGGAGCAGCCACTATCTGAGATAGGTTGGATGGGTTGGGCCAGCAAACATTAACAACATAGAATATGGGCTATTGTATTTGTTTTACTATTAAAAAGTTGTAGTAAAAGGGTTGGTATGAAGATTCTGGAGGAGTTCACTGAAGCATCCTTGTGGGGAAGGCTGCATGTAGCCCCCAAGCTACACTTTTGCCTACCCCTACTTTGCTTCAAAAACATGGGCATTCAAATGGGGCCATTTTCCTTTCCTTTCATTTTTTAAATGTATATTTAAATGTTAGAAAAGCAATTTAAAAGTAACACATTAGCAACTTGTTACTTTTAAAATAATATTCTAAACTCTGTAAATATCTCTATGAGGCAGGATTAAATGCTGACTAAACAATATATTGCAATGCTTACAGGAATATATCACATGACAAATGCACTTGTGTGGAAGCAGCTGCTGTGTCCTTCACTTCAAGCATCCAGTATCAGCTTCTCTTAAAGAACCTTCCATGTTCATGTTCCCCATAAGGAAAATGTACACATTTACCCCTTTGACATTTAATGATCTCAAAATAGAAGATGGTTAATTCATTGAAGTTAATGGATGCTAAATACTTACCAGAAACTGCACAGATTGAAAGTGAGACAGAGAGAAAAAGTGAGCTGCATTCAGTCAAGACTGTGGCTAATCCTTGTGTCTATACTGTTTCTGACAGAGCACTTACCTTCCATAGCAGCACTGCCAGCAGCAGGAAGATGAGAATTCCCACAAGTAAACTGATAGCAATGATCCATCCAACCACATAACCACGAGGCTCCAGATTATGCAAGGCCTCAAAGACCACCTACAAAGTAATTAGGACAAATAAAAACCTTTTATACAACTAGGTTTCATTATTTCATATGATGATACAATGTGTTATGTCTTCTCTTTATCTTTTTTAAAAGCACTACAGAGTGAGACTGTCAACCACATTTGTACAGTTGATCTGTCAAGACTGTTTTTCTCAAGGGTTTCTAAAACCTTCTTAAAAATTATCAGCTACAAGTGAGGATACTAAGACATGTCTCATTCTTGGAAATTCCATCCTATTACTACCCCCCCCCCCAGATATATAAACCTCTGTTTTGTGCCAGCCGTTGGGAGGGTGCAGCTGCTGGTGCGCCAATGCCAACTGTCTCTGATTTGCATGAAATCTTTTAGAAGCTGGCTAAAAAAACATAATCCACCATGAAAGAGGAACAAGTTTTATTGAACTAGGTCATCTAGTTGACAAAGGGCTGCTTTGTATCTTACATTTTTCCTAGGGAACGGTTACCTTTCCATACGCAAATAAAGGTCTATTCCAGAGCGTAGGGAAGTTATGTTTTTGGACTACAGCTCCCCAAATCCACCAGCTAGCATGACCAGCAATTTGAAGATTGCTACCATGACTTCTCTTAATATTCTTTTCTGTAGGGTAAGCATACCCAGATTTTTAACCATTCTTATGAAGCCTTGGTTTCCTGATGATCCACCATTCTGGTCACATTGAAGTTTGTTGGCATCTATTTGAAATGCAGTGCTCAGTATTATACCAGGTGTGGTCTGAACAGTGCAAAATACAGTGGACCCTTGTTATATGTTGGGATTTGGTTCCAAGATCTCCCATGTATAACAAAATCCGTGTATGCTCAAGTCCCATTAAATATAATGACATAGCAAAATGGTGTCCCTTATAAAAATTGGAAAATCAAGGTTTGATATTTGAAATTTATACTTTTTTGGAACATTTTCAAACTGTGGATGATTGAATCCGAGTATAAAAATCCATGTATAAGAAGGGCTGACTGTAGATTAAAAGCTGAATTCTTAGAGCAGACCCATTGAACTTAACAGGGCCTAGCTTAGTCATGACCAAGTCCACTGATTTCAATAGGTTGTGTCACCTCTAAGCATAGATTCAACCATATTGTTCATTACGATCTGAACACAATCCGTCTCGAGATATATATTTCCCTATACAAAGGAGGGTTTTGGAAGTGGAATCACATTCACACAAGTTGTTCACATAATATTTCTGATGTAATGCATGTAGTACATTTAAAGCCCACACAGGTGCCTGCACATTTAAATACAAGTCTCGGTTAGTAGATTTCTTGTCTTCCAGGCAAGCTATCCATATTGTTCCTAGCTAAAAAACTTCATGAATAAAATTATCCACTTACTGCATCAAGAGAAACCACATTTTTAAGCTGTATAAGCCAAGCAAATCAAGACTTATGTTGAAGTCAACCTACTTGGCCCTTCCTTACTTGTGTCAGCAATGTCACCAAGCATTGACTATACACTTTCAAGCTGTAGGAGGACAATCAGTCATGTCAACAGGTGCATTTTGAAGAACTACAGTGCCAGAAGGGCTGTATCACATCCATTTATTTCCCTTTTAAAAATCTGAAGATCAGACCTGTGACCAGTATTTCTATTTAAAGGAGTGCCAAGAAGGAAATCATGCTTGAAGTCAACCTGTAGTTGGCAATTTTCCCTACAATTTATACTGTATCAATATACAACTCGTGGGAGTAAGTCCTGTTTACCTTATTTGTGTAACTGTGTATAGTACTGCACTGCCAACAGTAAGCTGACATTACTTGAACACCATTATTTTTCTAAAAACACGTAAAAATAAAGGGCAATTTTGATGTTGCTTTTGTTACTGCTCCCACTTTTAAAACATGTGGTATTAGTTGAATTTTGAGGAAGGGCTAGCATTATATCTGATTTACCAGTATATTATCTATCAGTCTGCTCAAACCCTGCTGACCTATTATACCAGGGTGTTATTATAGCTATATTCTTCATAGGAAGAAACGTGAATTTAACTATGACCAAGATGTAGGCTCTTCTCAAATTCATAGTGAAATTAGATAATACAAAAATAATTCAGTACTTTTGCAAATGAATTTCTTGTTGGAAAACAACATCGACATGAACTGTATTATTAAAAAGTTTCTTGCTTTGATGATGGAGAAGTTGCTCAGCTTGTGTTTTTCCACTGCAATGGGTTAAAACCTTCTGCCAAGAAAACAAGAACAAAGACCTATACTATTAAAACATAGGATTTTACTTTAAATAGTAAACCCAGTTGGTACTGACGACATTGCTATTATGAGGTGCTGATCTTGAGCAGAGTGGACAGCTCCAGGAATCAGAAGAAAGCGCAATGTAAACAGACTTGATATATGAGGTGGATATTTTTAGTAGTGTAGTAAGATGGGAACTTTTTACTACACAAGGGAATGTCAAAAGAAAATGAGCATGTGCTTTATCAATTACGTGACTGCATAGATCATGAAAAGCTATGGCTTGCTCTTAGAGGAATGGGTGTGCCACTTCACCTGATTGTCTTGATGCATAGCCTGTACTCAGGACAAGAGGCTGAATATGGAGAGACAGAATGGTGCCCAATTGATAAAGGAGTAGGGCAAGGATGCACTCTATCACCATATCAGTTCAACATGTATGCAGAAAATAACATAACGCAGAGCAGGCTTACACTCTGAGACAGGAGGAGTGAAGATCTGAGGAAGAAACATTAACAACCTATGTATTGTGTGATTTGTTTGATCGGAATCGTTTTATTGCTTTTTTCTGGTTTTAATTATATGATTGAATGATGGATTTTAATCGATGTATTGTACTGCTTTAATATGGGGGATTGTTGTTGATATATTTTATATCTGGTATCTTTGTACTTTGTATTTTTACTATGTTGTAAACCGCCGTGATCGAAGGAACGGCGGTATATAAATAAAGTCTCATTCATTCATTCATTCATTAAAGATATGCAGATAACACTATATTACTAGCAAAAAACAACAAAGATCTGGAACAATTAGTAAAGAAAGTTAAAGAAGAAAGTGCTAAGGTAGGCTTAATGCTGAATATTAAGAAAACAAAAACAATGACCACAGAAGAACTACATGAAATAATCCTAGGCAATGACAAAGTAGAAATAGTTAAAGAATTCCCATACCTTTGATCAAACATTGATCAGAGTGGATACAGCAGTCAAGAAATCAGAAGACTAGGAATGGGAAGGGGAGCTGTGAAATAACTAGACAAGATCTTAAAGTGCAAAGACAACACTGAATATTAAAGTTAGGATCATCCAAGCCATTGTATTCCCCATCACTATGTATGGATGTGAGAGCTGGACAGTACAGAAAGCAGATAGAAAGAAAATCAACTTATTTCAGATGTGGTACTGGAGAAGAGTGCTGAGGACACCATGAATGGCCAAAAAGACAAACAAATGGATCCTAGAATAGAAAAAGCTTTAAAAAGCTAAATATTTTAGAATGTTTTTTTTTTAAATAAGGAAATTCGCGTAGGAAAATCTATCAGTGGGAATTTATTAGCCAGTAAATAAAGCCTTCATGTACAGAGGAAGGATAGGAGATCCTGGAAACCAATAACCAAAACATTTCACTTTTGTTTCCGTTTCTGACCACCCAAAATATTCTGTCTGTCTGCTACTATAAATAGAATATTGGACTAGATGGGATCTCGGTCTGATCCTAAAAGGAAATAGATTTTTTAAAAATTTTAAATAAATATTTGGTTCATTTTAGTAAGTGTGATCTACCACAGGGAAAGACCAGAATTTTGCCCAGTGGCAGCATATTATGAGGGGCAGTGCATTTGGGGCTGTGTGTATATACCTATGTATGCACATACATATGCAAATGAATATCCCTTCCCCTGCCCTCCTCTTAAACATATATTCATCCACACATAGAAGAACACATACAAATGTCAATCTGGACTGTGCTGGGAGCCTTCCCTCAGTTCCACAGCAATCCTAATGGACATGATTTGTCTTTCCTATTGTTTGGCCAGAGTGAGAGGCTCACTAGAAAGAGTTCCAGATAAGCATCTTGCTCCCACTAAGCTCAAAAGAGAGTTTCTATACTTCCTGACCAAGACTACTGCTCCAAGCAATGGGGTCTGGTGTAAATCCATCTCAGGCCGTGGCTAATTTTAACAGAACTCTTCAAGGTGTCCTACCTATTTAGGAATAGGGTTCAACAGTAGGAGGGCTCCTTTAAAACATGAGGCTCTTTGACACTTCACAAATACAGCAACATGATTCCACTTCCACTGCCATGGTTGCATCTTGCGGAATTCTGGTGTTGGTAGTTTGGCGAGGCATTAAACCTCTTTGGCTGGGGATTCTAAATACCCCCTCCCTAAATTGCTAATCCCAGAATTCCACTGGAGAGAACCATGCCAGTTATGATGGAATCATAGCACTATATTTGGGCAATGTGTGAGGTCCACAAGAGGGGATTTACTGCCCCACTGATATGATAGCCACCAAATGCCACTGTCTCCAAGGTATGACCCCTTTCCACAAGTGGGAAACCTTAAAAGTATGGACCTTCACCTTGAAGCCTAGTACTCCTTTGATCTGTCCAGAACTTATGCAGGACAAGTGGGTAGTGCCCTGGTTTCAGGGATCATGGAGCTCCTTGGAGAGAGTGCATTGTCCATGGACTGGAGCTAGGTTTGGAGTTGCAATCGAACAATCTGTTAAAAAGCAAAACTTGATCTCTTCTTCCTTGGCCTCCCCAACAGTAACATCTCCTCTAAGACAGTTAATACAAAATGCACTTAATGCTGTCTTAGAACTGACATATATTATGGCTGATACAGGAGAAAGAAGGAATGGGTTGAGAGAAGACTATAGGCCTAAATAAAATTAAACAGCTATAAAAATGTGGAGTGAATTAGAGACTTGTATTCATGCTTTGAACCAATGCCCAAGAATTTGACTGCAAAACGAGATTCATTCTAGAATGCCAAGGAAAGAAAACGCCATCTTATAGGGAAGCTTGAATTCCAGCATTATTTAGCTTTTATGTTTCCCACCACACTCAAAGTTCTTATAGCAGATTTATTTAGTTTTTATATCTTATGCTACATTAAACAGCCCTTTCAAGAGAAATTACAGGACTGTGTTAAATAAGCATTTTTAACCTCAACTAGAATTTATTTAGAAATAAATTTACAATGAGGTTTGGCAGTTGACAGAGGTGAGGAGAAGTCAATGATTGTTGTAAGCCTGTCTTGCTCAGGAACCTATATATTTAAAAATAGCCAAAAGAAGCCTCATAGAAGGGGAAAGTCCACCTGGGCTTCAGTATTTCATGTAAAGGAAATGGAAAGAGGTGTCTGTGGTTCCTTGCCAATGTCGTCATGGCTAGTCAGCCATGATGAGCCTATGTTCAATTGATTTCAATGGCTCTATCAGGTGTATCCTATCCACATTTCAGTATTAAATCTCATCAGTTAAATCTCATGTCCATGAAACAAGAGGCTAAAGAAAGATGGGGGGAATGCTTGGGACCAGAAGTGTTCTGTATTTCAAATTTATTTAAATAAGCATCATGAGATATAATGAGGCTGGCAACAGACAGAGGAGCTGTGACATGGCAGGAGGCATGGATTTGCACCAATTCATAGGTCCTCATGTTTCTCTTCAGTTGCTTTACTCTCCAGCCTTCCAAATACAGTACAGATAAATAGCATGCTATTTATGTTGTAGCTGAAAAGGTTTTGGATTTGGGAGTGTTTCAAATTTTGAAATTCTGGATAAGGGATATTCAACCTGTATGAAACTGAATATGTTCAGGCATTTTGAAAGCTGGGGTACATAAGCACAAGGCAAACTGCAAGCTAGAATGTGAACTACATGATATTCTCTGAAGATGCCAGCCAAACATCAGGAAGAAACTCTTCTAGAACATGGTCACATAGCCCGAAAAAACCCACAAAAAACTATGGTTGCCGGCCATGAAAGCCTTCGACTTTACATGATATTCCTCATTTTCATTTAGAGAGGAACCTACTGTAGCTATAAAGGTAACTTAAAAATTACCATTACATCACAAACTGAGTGAAATTATTTCTCATTCAGTGGTGTCAAACCAGACTATTTCTGCAATGCAGATGCAGCCTTAGTTACACCTCCCTTGATGGAAAAACAGATTAATTACAACTAACTAGTTATTGTACTTTCAGGTTCTGGGATGGATGGAAGATAAATTGATATCGTAAAAAAATCTTTCAAATGGAGAAATCCTCAAAAGGAAAGGGAACAGGACAGTGGACCAAAACTTTTGTTATATTTGAGTAATTGTTGTTGCACAATCTGAATGTTTCCCTTCTGCATTCTGTGAGGGCAGGGATTATGACTACCTGGAGCCAAGCCACACATCTTAATTTGTGCTTTCCTGAGTATGGACCAACATAAAGAATACTAATCCAAGAGAAGCCAAGAGGCATATGGAAATTGCATGGCTGAATATTAAAAACTAGCATTCATATTAGAAAAGAATGAGATTATACACTGAGGTTTCAAAACTACATCATGTCCAACATGCTCCTTTTCAGCTTATGCTTCCCAAAAGCCACAGTCGTCTGCTGACTAAAGACTGTATTTCTTTTTCTACTATGCAAAATTAACCACAATGGTTATGACACAGAACTGTTTAAGAAATCCATTCTGGCAGCAAGAATAATTTATTTTAAAACCATTAAATAGAAATATTCCATTCCATTTATGCTTATACAGTATATATCATTCTTTCTCAGTCCTTTTTTTATAATATAATAGATGATAAATTTATCACTGTAATGCACTGTGTCTGGAAGATCATGATCTAAAATAATTGTATATCCTGCAACTATCCAGAGAGATCTAGACTTCTGCAGTATATAAACTTGGGATCTGGTTGTTCAGAGAGCCCCAATCCCTGTATGAGAAACATTCCATCACCTAGACTGTTTATTAGGCATGGTCCTGCTTACATTCTCTTAAACAAGGAAATTAAGACTAAAATTAAGACATTTACCTGAAAGTCATATCTCTGATACTGATGGGTGGGTGTTGTTGTACTGATGGGCATTTTGTAATAACATGATCTGGGAGCTCTACACACACACACTCACACTCAAACACACATATATACAGAGGTTGTGTTCATAAAGCACATGGAGGTGGCTCTCAAGTCACACATGATTTCATGTAGTTTGAGAGCTGCTTTCAGGTGTCCCTTGTAAACATTTGGTGCACTCTCTTATGCTTTTAATGCTGCTCTTGTCGGGAGTTTGGCTTCTGCTGCCAGGCAGATGTGAGCATCATGGCCAAATGCTGACTGGTGTCCAGTGGTATAGAAAGGGCAAATTTGTAGCTAGCAGAGTTGCTAGATAGTTTTGCTTTAGCTTGGCGGTCTCAGTCTGAGCAAAGGTAGAAGGGCTGGAAACCAAGCAGGGGAACTAAGCATTTCTTCAAGAAGCCTGTTGTACAGTTCTTATAACTATTAGGGCACTTGCACACTTCTATTTACTGGGCTTTATAATCCTTGGGAGTTCAAGGGGTGCACCCTGTTTCAGGGACTCCATTTAGACAGCCATGGGGAATATTTCTGTCTCTTCCTCACACTTTCCCTTGCTGCCCTCAGCTTACTTCAGTTGCTGCAAAATTTCAGAGTGCAAAAATAGTTTGTACTCAATAAACTTAGCAGGCAGGAAGGGACTTGGAGTGAGGTGAGAAATATTGCCCTTCCCAGTAGACTCAGACAAAAGGGAAGTGCTGAAGCATCTCCTAGCATATCTGATTAAAAACCTTTGCCATCTTGACTACACTTTGGTGTTTCTTGGCCACATGTGTCCCAGTTTTCATCAGTGAAATTTTGGAAGGTGTGTGCATCCAAGTGGTGTGTGAAATACAGGGACACATATACACATATCAACAGTCAGTATTAGAAAACATGTAAACTACTTTAAACAACATGTAGCAAAGGTTTTTACTAGTTAAACCAGGGAAATCAGGGAAGTACATAGAGTGGGATTTTCCGCAAGTCCCCAAAAACCAATAACTGTTTCTCAAAATCATCCCTTCACAAAAGCACTTTTTGAAAAATGCTGCTATTTTCAATACACACAGTTAGTTACATGTGCCTCTCCACCCCACAGCCTCCCTTTTAGTATTGTTCATCTAAAAAGCATGAGAACAATCCAACTAATCCCTTTCAAAAGCTGTGGAGTATTAAAAAATCAGCCGGCTTCCTGTGTGTGTCATGGGTGCGGTGATTGTGTGGAAAATCCTACTCTGTGTGCTTATCAGACTTTATTGGATTAGGTATCAAGCCATCTTTGGTAGATGTTGTTTAAAATAATTTCCAAGTTTCCTAACAGCGGCTGGCACACCAGTCCTAAATGTAGTACTTGGAAGTGTTTTCAATGGAACATGCTTCCAAGCAAATGTGGTTGGGATCACAGCCTAAAACAATTTGGCTGCCATTTTGAATGCATCCTGGGGGCTTAGAGCCACAATTCCAATTACACTAGATGAAACCAGGAATTAGAAGTATTCTCAAAGACTTAACTACCTCAAATGGCATTAGAGATATTTAGATTTAAGGTGGGCCAGAATTTACTGCACTGTGAATGAACAAGGATGGCATACAGTTGTTTGCACAGCGCTGATCTTAGGATGTCATTCCAGGTCTCCCAAAGAGTACCAAAAACTGGCACACATTACTGTAATAAGATAAGCATTGCTGGCAAATGATGCAGCATGTGATGTATAGCAGAGAAGCATTCCAGTCCTTTAGCTGATGGAATCCAGCATCTCTTCACAGCAAGTGATAGAAATGTGTCCCTAAGCAACTACCTCTAGTCAGACTATCCTTTGGTCAACAATCTGTAGTTTTAAAAGTAGCTGAAAAATTGGGATGACAAAAGGTTAATTGGTCTGTTCTTGCCAAACCAGAATAGTTGAAGGGTACAACTGCAGATTTCCCTGTGGAAAATTCCTCCATAGGGAGAAATCTGGTCATCGTCTACCCCGCAATATACACATCTTTGAAATCTTGTAAGGGAAAATGGGTAGGGGTCAATCTGAAGCAGAAAAGCAGCAGGCAAGGGAAAATGGAGCACCTCTTTTTTTTTACAGTTTCTTATTTATCTGCTCTAACTTGCCCTTTCTACAACAGCTGTCCCCCCCCCCCCCCGCTTGCCACTTCAAGACTACCTGGGGGCATACTATATGTTTTCTTGGAATGGTTAGCTGTACATGGTTACTCTTAGTTGTACATAGCTGTACACTGGACTACCTCTGTACTAAGTTTGGAAATTTTAGTTAGTTCAAAACACAGCAGCCAGGAATGATCATATTATACCAATACTGTATTATATATTTTCATATATAATATTATACCTATGGGTTTGTCCCTTCCTGTACAATCTGGTCCTGTGGTAGACATTTATTCCAATCAGCCAGGCAACTGTCAGCCAGAGGACTTTTTCTTCAGCCACCCCTAGACTCTAGAATGACCTGCCAGAAGAGATTTGACGGCTCAATACGCTGTCATCCGCCTCTTCCAGAGGACCTATCCAGATGATTTTTCAATTATGAATTTTACATGATGAATTTTAAATGTAGATTGTTTGAGAATGTATATGTCTGTTTTTTTTAAAACTTCTGTATGTTTTTATTAATGAGTTTTAATTGATATTGTGCATTGTTTATTTGTTGTTCTTCCCCGCCTCAATCCATGGGGACAGACAGGTAATAAACTGAGGTTGTTATTTCAGTATCCAAGTATACAAATAAGCATAATTTATTTTCTTCTTTTTTCTTTTTTACACTTAATTTTAGGTCTCATCAAGTTTTTAAAGCTGTATCATAAACAAGCAGCAATTTTTTTTTTAAAAAATGGATAATACTTTTTCTCAAATCCTCCTGAAACAGAAAAAAAAACACCTTTGGAATATTTTAAATATCTACATTAAGCAGGTTTTGC